>NW_009733814.1:0-64359 GCF_000703405.1 Apaloderma vittatum
TGAGAGATGCAATCTGTTGTGAAATACCCTTAGAAAACCTGAGGAGGAATCAGAAGACTCTTTCAAAGGGCATGCTGAAGGAACACTTTAAGATACAAGGGTGGTATGGAAAAAAGAAACAGGAAGAGATGGATTGCTAATCAAAGAAACATACTGCTGACTCAGGTGAAATAAGGTGGCTGGTCAGAGCTGGCACTATGGAGTCAGGTTGAGAGCTCTTGCCAAGAACAGGTTTCCCAGGAACACAGAGGTGTAAACAGGGATGGCGACAGAGTCCAGCAGGGACAGGTAAAACTTTTACAGATCACATCAAAAGTCAAACTAGCGTGCTGTCTTACCCCTGGCAGTTTTAAGATATAGGCAAGTACGATGTAGACAGCAGGATCATAAAACTCCATGACTGCACAATGGCACTCATGATTTCCAGAACCAGACGTTGCATTCAAATAGCTGTATTTCACAGCCTATGATGGACTTAAAAACTGTGTGACTTTTTCTGCTCCTCTTCTGGCAGCAATACCTGCACCATATCTTGTGACAGCAATTTCCACTGTAACTACATTCTTTGTTTCCTATCTTGTAGTCAGCATGCTATCTGTAACTTAGTTCACCAAAACAAAAAAAGTTGAGGGAGGCATTAGACAGGATGAAAATTATTTATAAACCTTCAGCATAAGGATGTTTAGCCATGAGCCAGCTTGAGGCTTCCTCCACAGCCAGTCAACCTACCTAACATAGATAGTAACTACTTTTCACTGCGGAAACAGAAGAACAAGCTTGGAAAGTAATAGGAAAAAGGATAAAGAAAGATCTCCAGAAAAGTCCGAAAAATCTGGTGAAGATGCACTGTGACATCAGGTTCATTTGAACCTGAATACATGATCTATGGAGATCACAGATCCTCGGCTAGCCGCATGGAATAAGGAGAAAAGAAGTTTTCACCCTCCACGCATGCATACAACATGAACTTCCCAAAGGAACAATTTTTGAAGTCATTCAGGCTTTTTCCTACACGAACCAGTATGCTCTCCTGTAAAGGCTGAAAAGAAAAAATGTATATATCCTATTTTGTTAATATTAATTGCAATTTACACGCAGTCTTACGTTACTAAACATCCAAAATCAATTCAAACCAAATCTGGATACTTTGGCAAAGCTGGGAGAGCTTGGATCTGTGTTTGTATTTAATCTCATATGAGCCAGCCACAGCATTTGAATCCAAATTCATATTAGAATTATAACAACCTTGGAGGATATTCAGATGGAACAGTCTGGCTTGAAACCATGGTTAGTTTTCAAATGGTATGAAATTTGCTGTGAATTGGGATTTTTCCATGCCTGTAAGACAATAAATGCTGCTTTTTGGGATGTTATGTGATTTTTCTTTTTAAAGCTTCTTTTCCCCAAAAAGCTTAATATATCTACCACAAGGAAATGTGGGGTGCTTATCTTTGGGTTGGAATTCGATTGATAAAGAACCTTTACTTGAATCTGTGCCTTCACTCTGTCACACTTTCAGGAATTATGTCAAGGTAAGAAATTTAGGTCTCTAGGATATCATAAAACATGTTAGACTCCAAATTTCATGTGCAGAAGATACGCTTACATGTACTTACAGAGCTCCAACATGGGTCTCTGTTTATGATCAAGATAAGAGTATTTTGCTTTAATCAGAGTCAGTGTGTTACATACACTGTCAAAATTCATCCGGGAGTAGGTGCACCCATAGCCTTCTCCAGCTCTCAGGACCACGCGCCTGTCCAGCACAAACTTCAAGGGCGTGTACTGTCCCTCCTTCTCATAGTGCCCATGTGCTTGAGTTCCCAGGCACAGGAGCTTGGACCGAGGGCACCGGGGGCGTCAGGGGATGTCCAACACACAGCCAGACTAGGAGTCTTCAGCAAGGAAGAGAACAGTAATCAAATCATTGTATATCTCACCATGGAAGGGACCCATAAGTACCGAGTCCAACTCCCCGCTCCTCGCAGGACTACCCGAAACGAAATCACATGACTAAGAGTGCCATCCAGAATACTTCTGACAAACTGCGCAGTTGCCTCTTTGTAACTCACCTCTTCTTACATCTAAATCCTTGCTCTGTAGGATTGTTGGTCTCTCTGAGAGATCCGAGAAGGCTATCTCAGCCCCGCAGACCCATAGCAGTGGTGGTAGCCCTTCCTAGATCCCAGATGCAGGTACAAAGACATGTTCCAAGAGGGACACATGCTACTGTCTCACAAAGCTGCCTGGAACCCTTTCTTAAAAGAAATCTTTCTTTTGTCAAAAAATGCGTATTTGTCAAAACATGTTAACATGAAGAGGTATGAACTACTGGTCTGCGGCAATTCAGTTTTCTTCTGGGATTGCTTTTTTTCCTGGAACTTAATTAATTTTATGGTTCTACAGAACTTTTTCTGCTTAGGGAATTCTTCTGTGCTTATGTATGTGCAGTACTGAAGAAATAGCTATTAATTCTAACCACAAGAAGAAAGCGAACATAACAGAATTCTTTCTCAGTTACTCTTTGCATGCTGCAAAGCAGGCCTATAGCTGGGACCACAGCACTGGGACTACACACTACACATCCTCACTTGCTCTCACACACACGCACGCTTATTCCATATCCTCTGGCAATAAGCTCTTTCAGGTGGTACCTATTTCAGTCAACAAACAGCATTGAGCTTTTCACTTCAAAAAGCATCTGAGCTTAAAGGTGCTGACTCTCAAGGCAAAACCTAAATTCTCAGTTTAATTGATTGGCTCTTGAGATTATGCACCTCCTGCAGTCATCTTTTCGTTAGTTCTCTTTCAGCTGTAGACCTGAGCATCAGCCATGGCTGGGGTCTCTTTCGAGAGAGCTAAGAAGGTATCTATGGACAAGAAATTCTCAGGCATGACAAATTTTGCTTGCTTAACTCATGACTTTGGTTTTAAAAGCAACTTCCCCAAACCTCAGATGCAAGTGGGAGCAAAAAGTGACCAGTCCGAGTACAGAAGATAGAAAGCCCAGTAAGGGGAAAGTTTCTAAAACAAGACAACATTGAGGAGTATGTTAAGAATGCATATCTCATGCTTAAGTTTAAAAATAATTTGATGCTCACAATTTACATCTAAGCCAAAGAAATGGGAATATGCAATCTTTGAATACGGACAACCCAGGACAGGGTCTCAGTTAAGCTTATTTTAAATAAAAAGGTATAAATATATAAAACTGATCAGTTTTTACGTGGGTTTTCTGTGCTCTGGGTTCTTTAGAGTGATCTTTATTTAAAAAACAAAATTAAAAAAAGCTTTTAAGAGCATGTGTAGCTGAAATCTTGCTATTAATCTGAATCAATTAGATTTAAAAAGAAATGACAGACTCTTTGTTATGAAGAGGTTTAGCATTATCACATTGATGACAGACTAATGCACAGGGTTTCTCTGCATTATCCTAACATAGTGCCTCGATCATGGATTTTTAGAAGCTCTAAGAGATCTCTCTGAAGAACAACAAAGAAATGGGAAAGAAAGGGATTTGCTTCAACTGAAATGAATGCAAATGGCATCTCCATTCATCTCATTCACAGCAATCTGTCACCTTTTCGTTTCTGTTTCACACAAAACCCAGGAGATAATAGGGAAATAGTAATGGTATAAGTGGACAGAGTCTGACCATTAACATGTTTACCATTCCAGCATGATGCCTGCAGATGCAATAAAATTGAAACTGGAAAGGTGTTAGAATTGCTGCCGGTTTCTATTCATTTGAATGGCAGCAACCCAGAATTCTGTTTTATGGTTTCATGTAGAGGGTCAATCCATTATCTTTCTTTCTTCCTGGGATCAAATAGCATTTTTGTGAGGATTAGGTCTCTGTAGCACGGTGAAGTGGAACCAATGTGCAGAGGTTCGAATGCTGAACCTATTTCAGAATTGAACTGCTTTACAAATAGTAACTTGACTTAGAAACTGAACTTTCAAATATTAAATGGATTTTTAAAAGTTCAAAACACAGAGATTGTCCTTAAAAAATGATTATGTATAAGCCCATCTACCATCCAGGAAAGTCACTAACATAAATATTAGGAGCACTGGAACAACCTGAAGGAGCTAAATGATAAGCATGTTTTTTCCCCCATTTTCTGTATGTCTCGTGAAAAATGTATACTGTACAGGAATCTAAGGATGCTGTGGACTTTTGGGGGTATAATTACACTACGCAAGGTGTACACACTCTGCCTATCAATGGCAAGGATTCAAAGCAAAAGACTTAGAAAAATGTACCAGGTACATCCACTAAAAATCGAAAATATTGTACTAGATAACTATATATAGTTTTCAATGTAAGGATGCTTTTTGTTTATTTGAAGAGAGGATTTTCTCCATCAAGGTTATAGCACGAATATAATCAAATAAACAAAAGCATATAGCAAAATAGTGTCAATTTATGATCATTTCAGATTTAGGAAAGAACACAAATGTTTATTTACTATATAATCTACAGTCTTCACAGGAAGGAAACAGAAAACAACACTGAAAAATAAATAAAGTCTGTAGGAGACAATCAACAAAAAGTCTCAAGGAAAGAACTCAGAAATACTTTTGAATTTTCACTTCTTACCTAGATATTTTAAATCCTGCTTTGGAAACTGTGCCACATAGCAAATCAGGATGTGCATGAACATTTCGCCATGGAAATCAAAAGGATTCCATAGAAATGCAATAAAAGAACCTTAACATGACCAAGTATCAACTGATAATTGGTTGATTAATTATTGATTAAATATTAGTCAATTAATTGTTTTGAACTCACAGACCAAATGAATCTGCTTCAGCATCTGACGCACAGGGAAGGCTAAGTCAGTGTCCAACAGAATCCACAGTCTGAGAAACATTCTCTGTAGCACAGCTACAGCACAAAGACCACCAAAGGACATAGAGTCTGTTTAAACCTACTGATCTGAGCTCTGACAGCTTGTAAAAATAGATACACAGAGCGGTCTTTATGTTATGTCAACAGATAATGTGATTATGAGACAGAAGAAAGTGCAACGTCTATAGAGATGATTATGAATTGCTGTACGGGAGCCTATATAGAAGACGAAAGTCAGTCATTTAAAAAAAATCCAGTTTCAATATTTATAAACAAATATTTCTTGAAATTTTAATTCTTCTATTTCTAAATTTCAATTCCTAAATTAGGGCTGCATTCTCTCTTCTTCAGCAGTATCTTTAAATCAGGAAAAAGTATCTTAATATTTCTCATGCAGAAACTTAAAAGACAATTGCAGACAGCAGCAAGTTCTCATAATCCGTAGCTGAGGGAGTATTTCCCCTTTAGGAACTCACCAACAAATAAGAAAACAGAAAATTTTTAGAAACAAATTAAAAAGCCAAGAGTCCCAGTGAAGACCAGCTGACACAATAAATTGTACGGTGCTTTTGTCAAGTGTTTGTCACCTTTAAATAAATGTAAATTGAGTAATGGCAATTATGGAATCAATATTTTCCTCCTTTACACCGCTGGTGCAGAAGAAACTAAAAACATTCATGATTTAGATCACTCTCAGGGCCAAAACAGTTAGCTCTTGAGTATGGCAGACTTAGGTAAAAACATGAAAAGCAGGTATCTGCTTTCAGAGCTGGCAAAAATTAAATTTCAACCACGTTTGATCAATTCTGACAAAGTTATTTCAGTGTTATTTTGATTTTCATATATCCAATTCATAGAGCAAGAACCAAACAATATAAATACTGTGTAAATACTCTGTCACAATGAACATAACATTAATTTTTCTAGCCAAGAACAAAGATGATTTTTGCACTTAATATTGTACTGAGTATAGTTAAAAGATAAAATGATATTTGTGACATAGTTTTATTAACAAGTCACTCCTGTTTATTAATGTGTGTAATTTATTAAAGCTGAGTTACATCAGCACTTAACCAAAGTTTAATATCCTCAGAAGTCAGAAAACAAAGAACATTCCTGTATATACAAGGAGCTACATAATGCAGAAGAATGACCATGACTGTTAGGTATTTTCGTGCCCATGTTTAAAGATACACTGAGCGCTATATGTGCTGCCCATTTGTGCAGAAGAGTATTCTTAAAAAATAAATGAGATATATCAGTATGTGAAGGCCGAGCTCCTTGTTTTGCTGCTAAGACAGAAATTTCTATTTATCTAATGATGTTTGTTTTCTAAAAAGGAAAATACTGAAGTATGTAACTCAGCAGAGCAAGTTGACTCCTGTTATGTCCAATAAAGATAAACTTTGAAGACCTGGAACAACGCTGACCAATTTTTCATCACCAGTATCTAACATGAGAATTAAACTCAAATTTTTCTGATTAGGCACCAACTCAGCAGGCTATCCTCTATACCATACCAGCACCTAGATCAGAAGACATAATCAAAACCAAAAAAACCCAACAACCTGTCATCATTATTAAAAACAGTTTCTTTGAAGACTTTTTCAAGAAATGATGATGGCATTGGCAGGCAAAATTAATTCAATTAAGTATCACAAATCTTAACAGTAAACCTTGAGCACACACTCGCAATTGCAGCTTATCAGAGAGATTATTATCATCTATCTGCTTTGCTTAACTGAACTGTGGAAGTATAAAAATACGAGGAAGACAGAAGGTCTCCACATGACAATCTGTAGGCAAACTGCCGCTGACCGCTGTATATCATTAGTTTTGAAGAACAAAAAGAACGTACCTTGGTGAACCAACTCAGTTAGGAATCTTTGCCAGCTGCTGAGCTTTTCTGAATGCTTAGTCTTCCTGAAAAAAAGGAAAATTTTTACTTCTATTTAGTGTTTTATAGAAGATACTAACTCTCGAGTTTTAATACTATGAATTTTAACTTTACATCTTCGAGGGTTTTTTTAGCCTATACATCATGCAATGTATCAGACAGAGCGGAATTGCCCTGTAAACTGTGCTTTGAACATCTCTTATCATAACTGTAATTTATTGATGGTGCTTTGCTGCTGCAAGCTTTAGGACACAATTAGGCTTGAGTTTGTGCTCTACAGGTGGCCCAAACTCCTGCTGCAATTTGCTGCAGTTCAGTATCCTAGGCAGAACTGTCCTACTACTGGTAAAACACAATGAAGTGTGAGCTTTATTTGTTTGTTTAGCCTTTTCAGAAGAAAGGGAAAATGTGACTGTTTTCCATATTCAAATTAGATGAATATCACAAAGATAAGATAAGTCTAGATAAGGAGAAAGTAGTTACAGCAAACAACAAATTTAATAATTGCTTTTAAAATAGATATTTTAAGATGGTTATTAACCATCTGATAACTAAGGTTCTGAAAATTACATCCAATAGGAGTTGCAAAGACAAGAAAATACAACTTGTTCAAAAGCTGGACTCAAAAGGCATATTTAAGTGCTTAAGTGCAGGTTTGAGAGAAAAAAAAAAAACAACAAAAAAACCAAAACACAAGCGTAGCCTGAGCAATCTTTATTGGACTGGTAGATATTCACTGAATAGAAAAGCTTGCAATATGTCTTAAATAAGTAAGTTAAATAAACACAGCTAGATAGCTATAAATCCCATTTTGGTGTTAAGTACTGCATCCTCGAAGTTCAGGTGACTAGCATTTATGAAAAGAAGAGTTGATCTCAGCAAGCTTTGCATTTTAAGAAAGAACATAATAAATATGAATTCAGTGAGAAAGAACTGCAAATCTGCAGTACATTCAGAGACAGTAGTGTCAGAAGGCATGTACATCTTAAGCATGGTATCCTCTTTCACATTACTGATATCCCTAAAAGCTAGAAGATAATTACACAAAGGATATAAACAAACCTAAACCTAAACAATCTCTCCCACCACCACATGAACTTGCTGACAAATTGAAAGAGAAAACCACAATTCCAATCTGTTCAGGTAGTAAAAGGAAAAAGCAGCAACCAACTGGCTAAGTCTTTGCACTAGATTCCACATTCTCCGTAAGAGTAGGGTCTCCTCCTTTGTATCACATGTCTTGCTCTTAGGAAAGGAAAGCTCTCCCTGGAAATCAGTCAAAACCTAAACTGTTACCTCCGTGCACGACTGTGTCTTGGGCACCTCCACTGGAAAGTGCCATTCTCCTCTATTCTAAAGAGCATTACAGTATGGCCTGTTTCAACTTGACCTCACGCCTCCCCTAAACACACAAACTTTCCTCTGGCAACGCGCAAAGGAAAGCCATGGAGGGCACGGTGCTGGTGCTTCTGCGCGGAGCAACTTAAAACGCCAACACACCTGATCATCAGAGCTCACAAATAAGGAACAAAAAAACTTGGTCTGGGTATCCTCCTCCATTGGCCCAGCAAATGGGAAACAGCATTCAACAACCAACTGCAGTATATCTACCTCCACTTACATCTTTTCCTCCCCTCCAATACTTGTGTTTTCTCCCTCCTCCCTTTCACTTTGTCTGAGATTAAGAGCATTAAGGCCCTCTATTGTTTTCCATCTCTCCCACTGAAAGGACTGCCTTTTAATGGACAAATTTATCTATTTAGAGGTGAATTACATCATTACCATGTCTGGTTCTGGATCACAGAACATAACAATGAATTTCTACAAACACATCCTAAAAAGATAACCTTTATAAACAGAATATGATCCTGGCTCCTTTGAAGAAAAGGCATGTGGAAGGAAATAACAAAAGATGGAGCAAATGTTTGCTAACATTCTGTGGAGCACAATATCCACTAGTAAACAACAAACACAAGAGTTGTTAGGAATCAAATGAAAAAATAGGCGGTCATTTTGCTGATCAAAAGCCTTCTGGGTGACACTTGGACTGAATGCATTCTCACCAAATCCAGTGCAAGGTAAAGAAGCAAACTCTCCAAAGTCCTGAAGTGCTGGAAGCAATCTGTACAACTAGAGAATCTAGAATCTATAGCAAACGTGAAACACTGGCTTTCTATCAACTATGATTGGCATCACTTGAGCAAGTACAGGCCTGTAGACCACATGCTGTATTTTCTTTTTTTTCCCCCCCTTGGTGAGGCTGTGAAATGGCTTTCCAGACATTAGACTGCACTATAATTTTTACTTCATAAGAAATTTACAGTTTCATATCTTTCCTAATGGGATTACCTGAATCATTTACATTTCAGGAAATAACTTGAGTATCAATCACTCTGACTCACAAGTAAGAGCACACAGAAAGGATCGAGATGAATCTCAAAGTTGTTTTATTATTAGGAGTTCATTTTTAAAGCTCTTGACATTGACTTGAAATCAGAGGCAGTATAAGAGAGCGCTGTACAAGTTTTCATTTTTATAACGAGAGTCAGAAACAAGTCTTCTGTTAGAATCGTGTTGCTGTACATTTCCTTTGCACGAGCTCGCTCAAAGAAGCCTTCCAGGCAGGTGTGGGCATGTGTATGTGTACATTCCTGTGCACACATACCTGACTTTAATTGCACTAGAGTTTAGACTTCAAGTGACCATTTCTTTGTACATGAAAGCTGAAACACTGATATCACCATAGGAAAAAACTGCCTTTCATCTACATCCCTCGTCCAAATTGCAACTGCGGCAGTCACACCTGGCCAGAGACAACCTCTGGAAGGGAGCAACCAGCTTTCAGGAACTATTCAGTTCCTGCTTTTCCTGTTATGCCACCAGTAGTTTTGTATTATTATTTTTATATTTTAATGATCTGATCACAAGGAAAACTCCTTAGAACACCAAGATTCATACACAGCCATGGCGTGCCATTTGTAAACTCTGCTAGAGTAACATGGAGTTAGAGAGTGTATCAAATCTTGGCTGGGAGGAAAACTGAGTCAGATCTACCAGTTTCTGAGTATTTGGATAAGGAGCTAAAAAGCTAAAAACTACCCACTTTCATCTTTTTTCAAAGATCGTAAGTCTCCACTTAGATCTGTGCACGATATGGTGTAGCTGTACAAGAATATTCTTGTTATTTCTCATGGAACACTGTTTAGAAGAGAAATAATAATTAACAGAGTATTTTCAGATTTCCACTCGAAGTACAGTTGTAAAACTATAAATGTTATCAACAGTTGCTACTATTCTCAAACCCCAAAAGTTATAGTTGCTTTCCACTCATAGAGAAAAATTTTCACCAGTCTGCAGAACACTGCTATAGGGGAAGATCATGCAATCACACGCAGTACATTTATTTGAAGTCCAAATATATCACTTGACTAAATGTGTCTAGACAAATGGATTATGACAGCACTTTCAACCCAGATTTTGCAAGTAATTGAAGAGGAGAAAGTAGATAAATTAGGCAGATATGAGCATATATCCATAGTTATAAGTAAAATTTTTCAGCAGTTACTTTTGAAGGAGATAAATATGACAGCTACTTGAAACTGAAGGAAAAGACACAGCTCTTTGCATGTGCCATGTTTGAAGAAAGGTGCGCAGAAGGGTTTATTCCATTTACATTTACTTTCTATTTCATCATCCAGGACGTCCTTTTTTACACACAAAAATGGTAAGCAATTTGGTTAAAAGGTCTAAATCTCTATTACACCAATATTTCCATTAGCCAGCTTCCCAATACTTTTATATGATGGTCAACAACTACCTATCAGACGGAAAAGGAAATATATTTCTTAGGTATTTTTTTTAGCCTTAGTCTTGATTTACTAGTTTACTTCATACCTCTTGCTTTTTATTAAGTGAAGATACACCAATTGCTATTAAAAATAACATTTAGGTAAAACTAATGGTGACTATATTTCTGCTAGAAGACTACAAATTGCGGAGCAGAGTAGTATCAAATGGGAAAAACATTGATTTTGGAACTATTGCAAATAATAGAAAGTAACAAATCGTAAGCAATGCTTTAAATTTCATTTTATGAAGAAATAGTTATAAAAGAAGACTAAACCTAAATGTTTTAGGAGCATAGTCTGTTGCCTATCTTCAGAAATTCTTCCAAAAGAGTCACTCACCTTACATAGAATCATATGTATACATACTGTGTTTACCACACTATTTCTAAAAGCCTTCCCTGTCTACAGCAATATGTTCCTCCATGTTCCTCCCCACCAGTCCCTTTAAGTATTGTCCAACCGAAAGAAGCACAAAAAGCTTGATCAAGTATATTTTTGCATTTTGAAGTCATGGCAACTTGGACATGAGAGTCTTATTTAAAAGTCAAAGCGCATGAAGGAAATAGGCAGGTGGAGAATACAAAGAAGCTTAAAAGAAAAGCAGAGATAAAACAAAAAGAGAGAATGAAAAAAAGAGTAGAAAATAGTGGGAAAGATAAAAAGATGTTTCTGGTATAATAAATATAATAAAGTATGAATATCAAAGAGAAGAATCACCAGTTGTACATGGCAGAAGAGAGACCTGATACGATTTTCCAGAAAGAAACTCTTTGGTTCCTCCCTCTCACCACCATAAAACAGGGTTACTTACAGCATGGCCCAATACCAGAGTCAGAAATCCGTCAGTAAAAAAAGTCAGTACTGCAGCTTCAGTGACACTCAAAAGATATTCTCGTATGAAATCTGCTAACTAAAGCATCTAATGTAAGAGTTGTATTAGCATTCACCTTTACAAGGACAGAATTAATGTATTTATATCAAGTGTAACAGCATACACACAAAACTTAGCCCTCCCTACAGCTTCTACTTCAGGGTTGGCTTATATGAGACAACTGAGAATTAGACGTCAAGTATAACAGAATTCAGGTTTACCACCACCAGGATAAAATTCCCCACATACTAAGTAAGACTGAATAACAGATCTCAGTACGTTTTCACAGATCTTTGCATTTGAGATTTTATTACGTGAAAGAACACAAAAAAGTAGGAAAGCGTAGTAACGATAAAATTAAATAAAACACTTGGGATGTTTGCATTTCAAACGTTGGAATCAGTTAATTTCAATCTATCTTCACTTTAAGATCAGTTTACAGCATTAATTTTATAGATGTACCAGGTACCAGAAGGTGTAGGTGTAAGCTGACAACTGATAATTTTGTAAAGCTAACTGGGTAGGCATATTAACAATTTTCAGATGTTTGTGAATGGGACAGATATAAACGTGAAAGACTGTAATTTCAGTAACTGCCAGTTACATTTATCATCTCAAATTAATTTATCAAAATCACTCAAATGTTTTGTTCTCCTTCTCTGCTTCTCTTTTCTCTGTATTTGGTATTTTCTTGCAAATGAGGGCTTTACGAGGCAAAAAAAAAGAGCAAAAAACCTATCCTCAAGGAGTTTGTAAATACTAATCATTTTATTCATTGACTGACTCTTACTTTGATTTTTCTTTTCTGTGTTTGGATTTTTGTTTTGTTTTCATTTTTTGCCCAGAGAGGTATTTCTGAACTGCAACCACCAGAGCTTTGTCTTTTCTGATCAATATGCACAGACAGTTTTGAGTCCGGTGAACTTTTCCTATTATTATTAAGTTTGTCAATTGTCAGCATTTCTATTTCATTCCAATGATGAATGAAGGCATTAGATTTCAGCATTAAAATGTAGTTAGGATTGTAATGAACATCATTAAGAAGCATAATGGGAATCAGCACTGGATCTCATTTTAGGATTATTTTTTTTGCTTTATTTATTTATCTTTTTCTCTTGTTAAGAGGCAGGTGAAAACTACAGTGCTTATTTATATGTCTTTAAACATACAACCGTATCCTATCCATGACTCCCGATTCTTTGAAATCTGGTTTCAGCTTTTTCAAATCAGAGGTAGAAAGTCCTTGCAAATGCATCACCACAATCCATTCTCACACACATACTTTGATTCTAAACTCTGCTCTATACTCCAAGTATACGTCCTTACTGAATATAAAATTTTGAATTAATATGAAGCATCCCTGCAAATAAATCTGAATAGATACTATTACATTTTCATGGAAATGAATAGCTCAGTATTATAAGGTTACCCTATAGCAAAGAATTGTAAAATGAAAGCTAATCCACATTCCATCTGCGTGACCAGCACATACTTTTGTTTTCAAAAATGGCAAAATATCTGCCACACCCCAGTTCAACCTGTTGCACAATACAGTACCACTAACCAACTTCAGGGAATCCTTCTAATTTAAGAATGTAAGATTTGGTTCTTTATAACATAAATATAGATTGGGCCCTGTAGTCTGCAGTTCAATTTGAAATTCTTTTGATTTCTTGATCAAGTATTTTAACATCGACTAAAACATACTTTTAGAAAGAAAAAAAATTTCTGCTGTACAACTAATCTTGAGGTGCTTACCTGAAATAATTTGTGCAGATTGCAGACTAAAACGGTTAAACACCTCCTTGGATATTTTGTCACGGAGAAGAAACGAAATAGCACTGAGGACGAAAAAAGCAAACCAGAGATCACTACTGATTAGTAAATCAAAGCACTCTGCTGTTTCTAACAGTGTAAAGGGAGTATGGTACACAGATGAAAATCACTATTTATTTAATTCCAACTGTACAGGAAATAGAAACCTATAAAAAGCAAGGGTAGGATACAAAGAATTCTAGAAGGGCCTTCAGACTGAACCTGGACAACCCTAAGAGTTTTTTGTAAACTGGAAGGAAAAAAGAAAAAATAAATCAGCGTTAGCCTAAGTGCTGAACAGAAGATACATAATGCTGGAAATATATTGTCGTGGGTAACAAGATCACTCTACATATACTTGGTCTGTAGAGAACCATCTCTGTGAACATTGTTAATATGATTTTAGAAACATGAAACTAGACAGAGCATCAAGAATGGAAAATGACTGAAACTTGCTCTAACATCATGGGGCCTGTGTAATCACAAACGTCTTTCTGCAACTGGGTCCTGACATGATCTGCGCTCAGAAAATACTTAAGACAAAAAGTAAACTAAAACCAGTCAAAATTAAGTCTGTTCCCAGAAACTGCTTGATAAATATAAATCTTTTGGGTTTCTCCCCTATTCCACCATGACTTGTGTGTCTACTAGTATACTGTCCTCTGTGTGCAACATCTAACCTTCTGTCCTAACTCAGATATCCGTTTTGCATTCCTAAGGCTTCTTTCCATGATAGTAACACACTCATACAAATAGAGGTGCGATGCTACCATAAAAAAATAAAAAGAACACACTGCGCTCTGAACAGATTAAATGAAACTGATGATTTATTAAACTCAAGTACACTCAGTCTCGGCCATGTCATTTTACTGGCCCTGGGACTCCTCAGTGACACTACTCACATGTCTCAACTGTTCTCCACTTCATAGTTACACCTCTCCTGCTTGAATTATAACCGTATAATGGGAGGGGTTTGTCCCAAACTTGAACTTATTTCATTTAGAATTCTGTTCCTTTGGAAATCCAGGCTAATTCTTCATTTTTAGGCTAGCTGATGGGTTCTTGTACCCAAACTGTAGTGAAAGTAACCCAGCACGTGGATATCCATTTTCACTTTTGCCACGGACAAAATGACTATGATCAGGTCACACTACACAAAATGAAGCCTGTTGAGCGCTTTGTTCTCCCCTCTGTCTCACAGAGTTGGTGAGAATGTTGATGCTCAGCAACTGCAAAATCTAAATCATTTTGAGATACACGATCTTTGTATGAATAAACAGCAATTGAGAAACACAATCAAGTTCTAAAATTGGTAATCTGAGTGTAACAGAGAAATGAATTTGTTGCCTTTAGTAAACGAAGCATCATGATAACATTTTTGAGGCAACTTCCCTTAGTTTTGTGAATCACTCTCTATTTATTTCCATGTGTGGTTCCATAACAAAGACAGATTACTAAAAACACTAGACTTGCTTCCATTTATGCAGCGCTTCAACTTTACCCTTTCATCCACGCTAAATGCCCCATCGGGAGTCTGGGAAAGGAATGGATAAGAAAAAAAGAAATGTTAATTAAGTGTGCCATGTGCCATGGGGTCATGGCCTTGATCCTCTCCATACCATCTGTCGGATCCCGGCTAATGCTGAGCGGAAACTCATAAAGAGTGTGAGTCAGCTAGAGAAAGGCAGAGAGAGTTCACCTCTCGCTGGCATACTGTCTTCCACCTCTGTGGTGCAAAAGGGCTTTAGGAAGGAGATCTGTATCATCCTCCTTTTCAAGTTTCCTCGGGTGGTTGCCATCCATGACATTTCAAAAGGTATAATGGCTTCTGACTTTATAATCTGGCTCTATGTTACATATCACAGAAGCAGAGTCTTGTTTACTTTTATGTTGCTATTAATCTAAATTAAAACAGTAAAATATTTTAGTTTAAAGGAAAAGCAATCCTTTCTTAAGCCTGTTTTATAGAAGCAGATCTACGATCTGCACAGGCACATTACATGTTAACGCAGAAACAGATTTTAGCTCGGAAATATTACCTTACAAATGGAAGAATGTTTCCAACTGTTAAAAGGTAGTTCCTAGGTGTCTTATCTTCCCCATCCTTGCACTATTCATTTTCACTGTCAAATATATTCTCGTCCCAATTAGATGCAGGAGTTGGAGAGGGGAAGCAGGGGCCAAGAAAGAGCCATTTTACTTCTACACCTCTTATCTGTCCTTAACACTCATTCTTCTATCTAGCTTTTAAAATATGAAAAACAAAAAGCATGGTTCAAAAATAATAATTAAAAAAATATGTTTCAGATTCAATATAGGTTCAGATTAACTTCAGTTGTACTTGGAATGACTTTGCATTGAATGGACTTCCAACTAGAAGGATCAGAAGCATGTCCCCTCCCTTAAAAAAAATAACAATTCATGTGGTCCATGTGTTGCCTGATCTAGTTGAGAGGCATCCCTGCCCATGACAGGGAGGTTGGATTAAATGATCTCTAAGGTCCTTTCCAGCCTAGGCCGTTCTATAATTCTATATACTGCTAAACTAGCGCATTTATAAAAAAGCAGTAGAAGAATTTTAAGCATTGTAAATTTAAAATTGAGCCTGCTAATCCTGAGACTACAATTGGTATTTGCCTGTCACTGACTGACTTTGGTCTTTATTTTATCAGAGTTTACCAGCTATGCATAATTGTATTTTCCAGGAGACTGACCAACATCAGTCCACTGCTCCCATCATCTAAGTGTCTTTCATTTCTCAGCAGAACGGCGGCAGCAGTTCTCGTTTCAGCGGTTCCATTTCCTGCCTCTCTTCCTGGCCGAGGTTTGGATTTCTCTAAACACACGCTTTGTCATCATGATCTTTAGACGATACCGGCCAGAGAAGAAAACATTCCACTGCTGTTGGTTTTTCTTGTGCGTACACCCTGCACTCTTTTATGGGGATGTCGCCAAATACTTTATGATCGGGTTTTTAGGATGTGATCAGAATAAGCACGTGAGTGTTTTATTTGTGAAATAATCCAGATATATACGCTTTAAGGAAGAATTTTCCTGTTAATTTATATTTTGGAAAACAGTATTTCAGGAGGAAAAAAAAAACAACACAAACTTGATCACGCGCTTTTGTTCTTAATATGAAAGAAATCCCTACTGAGCAGCCCCACTGACTTAAAATAAGGAGAATACTCCCAGGATTTACAGTTGTTGGACCAAGCCATCTCACACATTGCTTCTGTAGTTGTTTTTTCTCCACAAGGCGGTTTTATTCTCTCTTCCTTCTTCCTTCAGAGCAGCTTAACCTCACAGTGAAGTCAAAATCTTTTTACTTATGTAAAAATCTGTGCTGCTATGGAAATGAATTTGATACCACAAATTCAGTAGTGCAACTTCACTGTGGGGATCAAGTGTAAAAAGGAGATTGGCTGAGAACAAGCAAGCTTTTAATCTCTTCCATAATTATCAAGTGTGGAGAGACAAATTATGAAGAACAAATGAAGGGTGAATATTTTAATTATTTTCAGTCTGCCAGTTTCAAAGTTTCTCCTGTGTCCTTAAGTCCATCATTACTGTTTTGTTTAGTTAGCAAATGTATATAGATACAAAATATAAACCTACACAAAAGCCTAATCCTTAAGCATGCTTGCATGTTACAGTTCTGAACTACGAAGATCACAAAGGAAAACCCCAGGTCCACCACTTGGTCTTATTTGTGTTCTAAAGATATTTTCTCATTGGTGAAACCAACAGTAAGCACAGAATCTCTCCCTCTTAAATTAAGCATTTGCAGCACAAAATGTCCAAAAAGACAAAAAAACTCCAAACAGACTCAATGACATTGAATTATGTTTTTGCTTCAGTCACTTTCAAAGTACAGGTAAATGTAAAATTATTTTATTCATTACAATGAAAAACAAACTAATTTTATTTGTTACATGTAAGAAATCTCTATTGTCTAACAGAGAATACCCCACAAATTCAGCTGAAATTAAACCATTTCCAACAGAGGTACAGGAAAAAGGACAGCACATACACGTAAAAAGTTCAGATAATGCCAAATATATAATACAGTATTATGCTGACTGTAATAATAAAAAAAAGCAGTGTAAGAAGAAGCACAGAGTTGTTTGTAATTAAGGACAGATGTCAAATAGCTGGTCCAGGGAAGAATAAGCTAATTTTTCTGGGCACAATGACACTGGATAACTATGCCACATATGATCCTGTTCACCTAAAGCAGTTCAGTCAAGGTAATACAGTGCTGCATAGACCATTCATCCTTCTAGGAAACAGTCTTTGGTTTCCTTTCTTTTCTGTTTTCTTCACTGTTTCATTTTCGACCTTAATCCTCACCTGAACAGCCTTTTCTAAGTATTTGGCCATTTATGTGTCTTAGCATATATTAATTCTGATTACATCTTTTGTGTATATCCAACAGAAAACAATAACTAAATTATCCATAGTAGTGAAAAAAGAAATAGGACAACACAGATTATTCAACTTCAGTGCACAGATCAAAAAATAAGCTGTATAAAAGCATGCTAAAAGAGGCCTGAAAAACGTCTAATCCCCAAGGGAACATAACAAACTTGGATTGATTTCTCTGATGACTGCATTTAAAAAACAAACAAAAACAAAAATGGAAAACAAAACCTCTTGGTGCCACTATAAGGACAATTCCCTTTCCTTGGCTTATAAGCATAAGGCAAATTCTGTTCCAACAGCAGCACTGACCTGTCGGTTGCAGTTACCTTAACGAACAAAAGGTGGCCAACAGACCTGATGGACAAGAAATTGCTTGCAGCAAGTGAATGCCGATTCTTCAGCCAAACTTTCATTGATTGTCATCTGAGACATTTCATATTTTCAGGTTTTTGATACAGCTCAAGACCCAGAAACCAACTTTAGATGAGAAAATATATAATTTTGTTCTACATTATAGAACTATATTTATTAACCACAGAAATGACCAAAACAAGTTCTACAACTGAAGCACATGAGGTGACTTGTATTGATTCTGTCTCCTTTTGTCTTTTTTTTTTAACTCTTTCAATACACAATCCCAGTGACAACTACGGACTTTGAATTTGATTTGTGCAAGTATCACGGTGATAGGTCCTGCATCTATTGCAGGAGCTACCATTGCTTTGTCAGACAGCAGATGGTCATCCTGCAGAGAGAATGACATCAGTTCTTCCACTGCATTGTGAACAGAATTATTATACAAAGTTGTATTTTAGAGCCTAGTCTGGATTTATCTTTATTCCTTCTTCCATTCTTTTGTTATTCTTCTTTCTTCACCCATCTTTACTTCTGATAAACAAATTATTATCTTATTCAACACAATTGTGTCAGTAACGTGTAATGGGCAATAAAAGAACTAGTTTTGAATCAAAATCCGAAATAACTATCTTAATTCAAATTACAATGCCTCATCCCTAAACTCAAAAGCATTAAGAATTCAGTCATTTACACTGGGCACAGGAAAAATAACAACTACATGCACAAAAATATAAAACCTGTTAGAGAGGAAAAACAGATTAAAAAAACCCCTCCTATTCGCTGTCTGGAAGAAAAAGGAGGAACTCAAAATTCCCAGTTAATTGTACCCTGTTCACTACCTACTTTGCAGAAGCACAGTAAACAATTAGTTCTGAGCATGATACGAGAGATAAAAAAGCAGAACTGACAATAGCATAAAACAGAGCTTTTGCTTGCCTTCCTTCATTGACAGCACCGAGCACCCCAATGTCAGCTCTACACAGAGAAATCGTGTCAGCAGCATTCTCTGATGACCACTATTTCCCCATCCAAGAGACATTCCAATTTCTTCCTGTACTAAACTTTAGCCTCCCAAAGCTGCAGCTGCCAAATTACAAGCTCCCTTCCACATTATGAATCTGTTCCCTTAGGAAAGATGGTATTTTCTTATTTCACTTCTGACCTTTTCCTGTTACTGATAAGAGAGGATGATAACTGACCCTATTGTTGAAGAAGGGAGGTTGGTACAAAAGGGAAGTCTTACAGAATACATAAAAATTACTTCTTTATAATCCCCATCCTTCTTTTTAAGGAAAAAAGAAACTCCTTTAATCCAAATCCACTAAAGAGAAAGGCAATAAAAATGTTCTTCCTTTAACTGAAAACTGTAGCTTTTATTAATCTGTTACTCTATAGTAGGGATTGCAATGCAATAGAAAATAATTAGTGTGTCTATAAATTATCTGCTCTTCTAAAATATTCTTCTCTACATTTGAATCCATCAGAGCTAAGTATTCCTTTTATTTTTTTTCTGAGCATGTTCTTACAAATACTAAATTTACTCATGCAGAAGCTCAGATGTCAGTTATGTGGTCATAACAAAGGGTTCTTGAACTTCCATGTGTCATGAATATACTTTTGGAACCTTTAACTCCACCTGATCTGGTGGCAAAGGGCAAGCAGATAAAGGAAGGAAAATGTTTAACTGTTTCTGGTCTATAATTCATGCACAATTTATTCAAAACTTGTTTAAACATTAAAGTTGTCTTGTGTTTTGTTTGTCCCCAAGTTTGTCATGGATCCTATTCTGAAGCCTGTACAGCTTAACAGTTCTTACACGCCCACAACATGGGTTTCAGAGCTCCTGACAGTCCACTTCACCTTGTGCAAGTGCCAGGCAATGGTACTTGACGCGGAGGGTAAGCTATTCCTTATTTATCCCAGTGAAACTAAAGAAGAAAACACACTCTGCAGTGTGCCTTTCTCATACATTCCAGCTCACTGCACAGCAGAAAATGAATGTTTCTTGACTGTTAACTATAATTTAAGATTGGAAATTGTGACTTTTCAAGTCCTAAGTGTGAAAAAGCTTTCACTTTAAGGGTACTTCATGCGCATGAGCTTTGGTGTAAAATATTTTGTTTCGTAAGTAGAAGTTAAAATTAACCCACTTTGAAGTAAAAACCACTATAGACAAAATTAATCTTTAATTCCAGCATTTGACTGAAGTAGCTGGCTGAAGGAATACAAGTAGGAGTAAGAAGATGACATATTATAACATTATACTGAAGGCACTGTGGTGCTTTTTAGATTGATCTGAAAGAGCAGATTGGAACACGACGTTCAGCTTCCCACTGAATTTGTATCCAGGTAATCGTTCAGCAGACAGGCCGGGAGCTGCCTTTAGGCTGCTGAGGACGAGCTGCGTGGCAACACGTGGCGCTGCCCGAATGCATCAGATACAGCGGGTCACAGCTGCTGGAGACCAACGCTGGCCAAGCCCTGAGGCTTGCAAGTGAGGCACGTGGCAGTTTCAGGGGGTCAACAGAAATAATACCTATATAGCTCAAGTTAGGGCTATCACACTGATTTGACCCATTTCATACATTTAACATTGAAGGTACGTGTAAGCTCAGGCTCTTTGATTTCCACGTACAAGAGCACACCTAGGACTGTGTCAAGATACACCATGAAAGCATCCATGTACTTAAAAAGAAGCTGTATTGGATGGGTCTGGCTTGAATTAATCCAGAGTAATTCTCAATTATGACTGCTATTTATTTCATAACCACGCAAACTATACAAACTGAGAATACACCTCTTTCTAGCCATATTTTACTGATGGAATAGGCCAATCTCTAAATAAGAATGCTCAAACTTTTTACTTCCTTGCAGTTTTGTTGTCTCTTTTTCATCAGGAAGATAACGTAGAAATCTAAGAAATGTAAAAAAAAACCCCAAAAGACAATCTTTTTCTCAGTTTGCATTATTACAGGTAAAATCAAATGTCAGTTTACTGCATTCAATCTAATCTAAACCGACAAGCTAGGTTCTCCATAGAAAAGACTGCTGAAACAGAACACAAATTTTGACAAAATCCCTCTATTTCCTAAATCAGTTTTGGCAAGAGCACGGGCTGTTAAATTTGTTTTCTTTCTTTCCTTCACTCCTAGTTTAGAATAATAAATTATAACTGTATATTAAAAGGTATTTTTCTTTGTTCCAAAGACATTATAAAACATCTTTACACAGTGACAATCAATCAGAACTTCTGAGCAATGGAATTCTGCTGTTTCAGCTCTTTTCTCAGTGTATCATTAGGGGGAAATAACCCCCCAAGGCTCACTTTGAGGAAAAGAAGTCTTTAAAGTCCAAGTGCTTAAAACAAATATTTTTGAATGTAATCAACTAACTTGAATTTGTTTCCATACACTTAGTCATGTAAAAATATTCTTCCTAGTGTTCAGCAACAGAAATATTCTACATCATACACACCTGAGAGTCCTCCCTGAGATGCAGTAATACTACACAAATTTGCATTTTAGTAGTGTTTTTCAGCTCAATCACATACAAGCTGACATCGCATGAGTTAAATATCACCCAGTTTATGGAAACAGGCACCCACTCTGATAAGTTAGAGCTCTTAAATTTATTATGTCACTCAAGTTTAGGAAACCATTGAAGACAGTCACAATACTGCCATAAGGCTATCCAGATAATATTACTTCATCTCATATATCAATACACAGTAACACCAAAAGTTTTGATTTCTAAAGAATACATCTACTCTCATGAGAATATACCACTAAATTAAAGATGATTTAGCCTGTATTAACATAGGTTTTTGAGTTAAATTAAATTTATTCTAATAACAAACACAGTATGATATTGAGTCCACATTAAAAGGCACTGATGAAGGTAGAATGTCTAAGGGTTTGACTCTAAGTCTGCTCTGAGGTCCGACAACTTTTTAATCAGTTTCTGACCCACTCAGTACAGACAGATGCTGCAAAACACTTGACAGTTTCTGCACTACATCCATAATTTGGTCGAGCTCTACGTACAGCAGCTGCTACAAGCAGCCAGTCTCCATGCAAAGATTACAAAAGAGATGATTTATTTCAATGGTTATTTTCCTGTCCTATGTGTAAGGTTTCACTCTAGACTACTCTTGTGTCTACCAGAATAAAAGAGAGACATGACTTTAACATTAGGTTTTACTTTCTTCCTTCGCATTCAGTGCAAGGCACCTTAAAACAGCTAATTTGCTATAGATTTGGATACTAGTTTATCTTCTGGAAAAATATTGTCATGCTCAAAGATCAGCATTTTTTATTGAGCTCAATGGACCAAATTACATCTACGGCAAAAGAAACTAACTGGCTTCCCCTCCCCCCATCCTTGTATGGATAATGGCCTGTGATTATTAATAAAGCATTTGTTCTCACTCCAAAAGGTTTCTTTCCTTTTCTTTGTTTGGGCTGTACATGTATATAGGTTGCATACTGAGAAGCAGAAATGCACTAGCAGAAACTATCATTCAATTATTTTTAATTTCTTTTACATTGCCTACAGGCAGCAACTGTCATTGATCTTGCTGAATGCTTGTACACAAATTGAACAGGATGGAAGGTATTTTGCAACTCCTAGACCTTCTCATTGTGTGCCCATATACAGAATGATGTCTAGTTCTTTAAAACATGTAAGTAGGGAAAAGATTAAACAGAAGAAAATACAGGGAAGAAGAAAATGTGACCAATTCCTTTCATGGCAAGATGGTGAGGATCAACACTACATATCAGAACCTCTCTTACTTATTTTCATTCATCTCTCTTAAGAGGTTTCTTCTCATTCATCAAATATTTTTTAAATAAGTAAATAAATAAATAATCTTGCCCTTGTTCTTCCATATGGAGAACTGAACAATTCTCCTCTTATTTCACTTCTATTTCTCCCAAAAGTATATGAGTAGGAGGAAACATAAAGTAAAAGTCTTAAAATGCATTCATTTCACCTGAGGGAAACGTCAGCAAAGTCCACTGTAGCTTCTCTTAACTTACCAAGTAACCCCACTGCTCTCAGGCAGAAGCTTCACGCACTTCAAAAAGGTTCTCAACAGCGATCCTCAGTCCCTCCAACTTTACCAAGTCTGGCTTAATGAACGCAGCCCTAGAGGAATACACATGCAGAGCAACCCACTGTTTGTTTCTCACGTTCCCCGATTTCCTCTTTACTTTGTTATTTGCCACCACACCAACTCTGGCCTCTTCGCTCTGCATGCTGCTGACTTGGCTGATCTCTAATATTAAAAACCACACTCACAAAACCAGGAAATAAGAGAATTCATCTGTTAGAGAAGATTGTCAGGGCCCAGCAGCTACAAGAAACTCCCCACTTGTCTGGGGAAGACCCAGCACATTTCACTTGCAACTTCAAAGTCACATCAGAATTTCTTCTCATTTTATCATATCGTGTTAGAAGTAGCTTATGTTAAGCTAAGGCAAAAGTGTCATCAGGCCAGTATGTGTCAAGTTATGTAAAGAAAAAATAAGTATTAAATCAAATACAATGGGAAGCTGGTCTTCAAGGTTTTCCCTGCATTGGAAGCATGCCCCTTTGGAGTTGTCTGTGGATGTGAACTCCCTACGAATACATCCAAAATTCTTGCAACTGACATTTCTAATGACTGGTGATGTAGTTACTAAACACTTACATTTTTTATTATATATCCAGGGCTTTATTTTTTAAACAGAGATACAACGCACGTGCTTACATTTTGCACAGGAATTTAGGCCCTAATCCAAAGCCTTAAATCAGCATAGATTTATCAAAAAGACGTCACTTGCTTCCAGGGTGATTTTGAACAGACAATGACTGTGCTCGCTTCTATGTATTTGCAAATAGGCACTAATAGCCATCACAAAACAATTATCTTTACCTGCACACAGGAGCAACTGCGATAAGGATGAATACAAATTTACATTAGGACGCATACTGACCTGTAATTTAAAACAGAAAGTGGCAGGTACTACTGGAATTTATCAAAAAAGTAATTTCCTAGAAACTCTGATGCTACTTTTTTTTTTTTTGCAAGTAAAATCTCAATTAGAAACAAAGCACTATTTACTCATGTTATTATAAGGGAACAGATGTGTCATAATGACCTGTAACGGCAATGACAATGACCTGACAATGACATAACAGGACAAAGCATTCAAAGCTGTTAACATCACTCTGGCTCTAAGTCATCTAGTGTTTCCTTACTAACATATACTTCAGCTGTGGTATTTATTTTATTTTAGCAGTTATCTTAAGAGCAAGACATTCTTTGGAAACAGTTACTGTAATGTGAAGCTCATTCCACAAGGACCATTTCATAATTATCACGATGCTTTAATAAAGTCAATATTATTTTCTTCTATATAGTATTTTACATTAAGAAAAAACAGAAATATTTATGGGTTTTAAACCAAATTCTCATTTTACAAGTATTAATCCAAAGGAATGTGTTATTTTCAGCAAAACATGCAATATTTGGGGGTTAGGACAGTGGAAAAAGGTGGCATTTTAGTAGTTTCACCCTCGCTTGATCTTTTTGCAGTGTTCACTTTCATTGCTCACCATATTACTAACTAGAATCAGTTCAAGTCAGTCCTTCAGTGTCAGGTCACCTAAACACCAATATCTTGCTATTTTCCACAATGACTTTTAAATTTTCCCAATATTCTAGTAAATCAAGTAGTCATTCATTTCTCACAGTTTTTATCAATTGCTTCCCACTTGTCAGCACTGACTGCCAAGTAGTATCAGCACTGAAATTTACAAGTTAATCCAAATCATGTATTTTCATAGTGCACATTGTACAGAAAAAAAAGTCAACTTTAGAGTTTTTTACATGTGATCTATAAATAACTTCCACAAAAATATTTCAATCAAAAATGAGTCACCAAGCCACATATTTCTGGTTGTTATTTTCTAGGTGCTCATCTTCAGTGGACTAAGTAGCCTGTTCATCAGAAGTACAGGATCAACGCTATTTGTGCTCCTGTTACATGTCTGTTCACTAGACTAGTAAGCAAGGCGACAAACAAAACCTCAATAAGACTAAATTTAAGTTTCCTTAACTGCCTTGTTCTTAGCTGTGGGTATGAGTGACCACTTATTTGTGCTTAATCACGGCTGGCTGACAATCCCAGCATGACTGCAAAAGCAATATGCTCCAAAGCAAAGCTAAACTCTGGGCTTGCCCTTAGATGCACAAAACTCCACAAGCAAGTAAGAGGACAGAAACCTCCTGAGCTGCCCACTGAGCCCTCATGAAAGACAGGTAACTCCTGCCAATGGCACAGCTTCATTTCCCAAAATGGGCTCGGGCTGAGGATCATGACGTGAAAACCAATGTGCCTTTCATGGCTTTTCAGAACACCACCAAGACAGTCGATCTCAAAGCAGCTTAAAGGAGGATCACTACCCATGGAAGATACGCAAGTTAAAGATCTCAGACATCATAGATCGTTTTCCTCAAATACCCAAGATTCCCTTAATCTCCATTGCCTCATTCTTCTACAGTCACTGAAAACTCTTAGTGGAGGCATTCAGTAGCATGATCTCTTCTCCACAGTCTTGAAGTAGGGCATAAGAGCAACAGTGGACAAAGAGATCGTCCTGCCCAGAGACCTTGTGGAGTCTCCTTCTCCGGAGACTTTTGAAACCCACCTGGACATATTTCTGTATGGCCTGCAGTACGTGATCGGGCTTTGGCAGGGGAAATTGGACTAGATCTCTAGTGGTGCCTTTCAAACTCCTAAAATTCTATGATTCTATGATTCCAAGTCGTATCTTACTACTACGCTTTATCTCACATTACACTGTACCTTTGCAGCAGGGCTGCCTGCTACTTCAGTAGCTTCACAACTTCCACACTTCTAATTAGTTGTGGATGAGAGAAGCAGATATTCATCCTTTATGAGCTTAGGTTGGATTTACAGCAGGGAAAATACACAATCAGCATCCTAAAACTGCCTAAGTGACAAACATTATAATACCAAGAACAAGCACAATTATTTCTAATTTCATAGTGCAAATGTCTAATAGAGAATGTTGTGCTGAAATGTTACATCATCCTTTCCACCCAAAGGTTGATTTGGCTATGAAAGGGCATTAAAAACATATCTTTGAATCTCCAGAGATGATACAATCAGATCGTTTATTATTTTTACTGCCTTTTTTTCATTGTACAAACATCAGCATTGTTTATTAATTTCCTGATTGTCACCATCAATAAAAATTAGCACTTCGGACTCTCAGACTGATTCTACTTAGTTGGGGAAACAGTGCAAAGGGAGCTGGGGAATATCTAATATAAATTGATGATGCTTTTATTATTCATCTCATTAAAGAGATGCCACTGTAAATAACACAATGGTACAATACAGGGACAGTTCATTGGAATCAAAACATTGAAATCTCTGGAAAAAAAATCAGACAAAAAGAATTTTTTTTGTAATACACAAGCCACACAAATACAAGACACTTCTCAAATCAGCATCCAACATTCTTGAAGTACAAGACATCATATTATAGACTTCCCTATTTAAAGTTTCTACCAGAGGCAAAAAATTATACATACTAAAAGACAGCATGGCAAAAGTCTACAAGCATAATATAATTGGTTTGGGATGAACTCCTAGAAATTGAATCTCTTCTAAAAGTTTCACATTGTGTTTTGCAATCCATAAAATAACAGTTAAAAGTTTCATGTAAGCTACTGATGGTACGGTTACATTATTTTTTCTCTCTCACTACAGCAATTTGAACCTATCTGAACGAAGCATTATTAGCAGTATAAAACAATAAATTCAAGGCACTTCCTGAAGTAGCTAATATGACAGTTAACCCTGAAATATGAATATTAAGATGTACAGTCACCAATCAATTGAGAGGTTATCATCACCAGTTAACAGAACAAAACCCATGGCAGAAGAGTAAACAAAATAAATGTCATAAAATTATTGTGACAAATGACGTGTGAACTGTTCTGTAAGATCAGAATGTCGACTTGCATCGCCAGTGGTTTAAGAAACTTAGTGGTTTCTTGCAGATATGAAATGTAACTGCAAGTTTACCTAAATTCAGAATTTAAGAACTGAGCAAACAGCTAGATGAAAGGTGAATGAAACTACTGCTTATATTGTTTATTCACCTTGGGTGAATCAGGAAACTTCTTGGAATAATGTGAAACCTAATTTGGTTTCATAAGGAAGAATACACCTGGGTATTACTATATAACACACTTTTAAAACAAAAAATCCACCATAACTTGTAAACAAAGCTTAGTATGATCCATAATCTGAGAGATATGTGGGGTATAGCCAAAAACTAAAGCAACACTGTACTGATTTGAACCATTTCCAAGTTAAAAGACAGATAATGGAGAGCTGCCTGCTGACTACAGGGATTATATGACTCGATACAACCTACTATCATATTAGGGTTATGCAGGTAAATATAAAAGCAGTGGAAGAGCAATGATGAATAGACTGTCAGCATTCTGCTGTTTCTTTTGAAGTCTTCGGCATTTAGTGAATTTCAAAACAGGCTCCACAATAACTGGATGTGCAACAACGAAAACTAAGAAAACTGAGGCAAAGGGAATTGTGAGGTACGTGTCTGGCTGCAAGTGATGCATGGGCTATGGGAACACAGGTTCTTAACGATCCTGAATTCCCTCTCAAGATCAGGAATAGGAAATGAGTACGTGTCAACAGTATCAGAGAGTACGGGGTGGGGGCTCACAGAATTCTAGGAAAGTAGAAATTGGATAACTGAACTAGTAATACAGAGGCATGAGGTTAAGCTAAGCTACCCAGGATAAGAGGTCTTAACTTTTAGCAAGGTTCTCAAGCAGCTCAGGAACAAAAAGGACACTTCTTTAACTATCCACCAACTGCAGACATGATTTCTCATGTTGTGCCATGGTACAGGATAGCAAGAATTTACCCTACATCTCTAAATAAATGTGACACAGCGAGTGCATTGTTTCCCAGGAAAATGCCTTCTTCCAAGAAAAAAAAAAAATCAAACAAACAAAAAAAACCCACTTCATCCTTTCAGTATCGTCCTTCACTGCTGGCTACCGCAGCTTGCACAGTCCTTCACCTGAAGATAAAATCCTGTCCTAATTTCCAACAAGTCATCCCAGAAATTCTAGCTTTCAACACCATCTCATCTATCAACTTATTTAAGAACCTATCAGACATCACTAGCAATATTGGAACAATCATGAAGTGATCGCAGGTGTTGACCTTAAATTCTGTGTGCTAAGTTACAACGCACCCTTACTAACAAATATTTTTCTACAGACATTTGAAGTTGGCCTTAGTATAACACTTTCCATATCAAGCACATTCTGGGGTAAAGAAAGTAAGGAAACAAAGACTAGTAATAAGAACGTGAAATACACCCCTCTATGAACAAAGTTAAGTAAGTTAAAATATTGATGCTGTATTTTCAATAAAGACTAGCAAGGACTGCATCAGTTTGATTTAAATGGCAGCCAAAGTAATTTTGTTCTAAAAAAATGTGCAGCAAAATCCCCATCTGCAAATCCCAAACAAGGCAGTCAGACACTCCCAAGCTGCATCTGCTCCAGAATTTTAGATGAATTTACTTTTCTGTACAGTCAAACTGTTTCAACAGGGGAGGTAAAACACACACCCAAATGTCTGCAAGTTGTAATTCACTCACAGAAGCGGACACAGCAGCAAGGTATTTCTCGAGATTGCTGCCTGGTTGTTCAGCCAGAGGACCTATCACTGCCCATCTCCACCTCTGCCTTTTCTAGATGCACTTGGAAAGAAAAACACAAGATTTTGATTTCTCTCTAAATATCTAAACCCACTGGGTGTTTTGTAAGCACTCTCCAAAGACACCAACCAAATACAGGCCTTAAGAAGTATTGAGGTAAAAAAATCCACACACATCCCAGACCTCAAAGGAATGAATCACGCTCAGTGGGGAGCCACAGGCACCCAGAGAATAAGAAAACACAACAGGGATACCGGCAACAAGTTTTAGCTGCTTTCGGAGTTAGGCACTCACTTTTTCCCCAATTCCACAAAAGACCTGCTTTGGATGCCTCAGGCTGCAGTGGCTCCCCTGCTAAATAGTGAAACCTATTTTAAAGTAAACGTGTTTTTCTTATGAAAATCCATTAAAAATTTCACAAGTTGTGGTTTTACGCTACAAATCTGTGATTGTTAAAACCTTCCATTTCTTAAAGATGCAGCCTCTCTCACAATTGTGTGAAACCATGAGGGCTGCTTAATTAAACAGTGCCTCTAGCCCAAAAGCCATTATCACTCCCAGCTCTTGAGTGACTTAGTTCAGAACTCCCTAGCCTCTGCCCATTCCTGAGTGGACAGGAGACCACGCAACCAAAACTGCCCTCACAGTATTTGCTCATTGGTGCCATCACAGCAGAGATGACAAACCAGCACTAACTGGGTCTTCCTCTACTGACTACGCTGTCAGACTCAAAATTAGTAGTTCTAGAGGAGTCTCAAGTAACATTAAAGGACTCCACAGGAGCTTTGTATTTTACCTGCTATACGTGTCCTGTGTATAAGCAGTTGTTCAGCATCTCGTGCATTCCCCATGGCAATTCTCAGTTTTTATTTGCTTTAGAAATCAGAACTTCTTACTTCCCAAGTTTACCTCAAGCATTAAGATTTATTTTGAGATGCTTGCATATTTCAAAATCAATCTAACAAGAAACAGCATCAGGTGACATTTTTTCCTGATAGATTTTTAGCAGTTCTGTATAATGCAGCACAGTTGCATGAATGCATTAGAAATAATGCACAAGACATACCGCCTTACTTCAGTGACTAAAATGAACGATCAGCCTCAGACTCATGAAACCACAGTTTAAAGAGATTGCACTTCTAAATCATGTTTGTGCAAATGAAAAGGGACCATCACCCCACTCTTAAATTTATTTCCAAATTCCATGATTTTGCTCAAATCCAACTGGTACACTTCTATAATTTCTCAAGCATCCATTCATCAGGGTATAATTCTACCCCATTAAACACAGAAACAATACCTTCTTACCTCACAAATCTGTGCTATTATCTCACAAAAAAGGTAAAAATACAGGTTTAACTGATTTTTTTACTTCTGTAAAACTGTTGAGCCAACACAGCTGAGAAATTCTATTCCGTCTCCTGTATCATCATAAATACCAGAAGCTCCATGCAAGACCTGTGAGTTCAATGAACACTTTGAAGACAGAAATTGTTGCACAGCTGTGATACAAGAATTATCTAAGGCAATCCTTGTCATCACTGATGATGCATAAAATGGAAATTACCCACCCTGATTCAAATTACTGTATTCTTAGCAGTTTTGAAATAAACTTCTCTCTTCATTTCACTGTAACATGGGTGTATGCACTCTGAAAATTACTGAAGCAAAAAACATTAATTTCACAACAAGAATTTTACACACTCATTTAGAGGAGCAGACTTGCCATTTAAAAAAAAAATATTCTGTTGGATTAGAGACAAATTCTCCATCCAGTGAACCTTATAAGTAAACTAATTTGAATAAAGAGAAAAAAAATTACTTTAAAGTATATTTTGCCCCATATGCTTCTTGTCAGATCAGATCTATCACAAAAGAACATAGCTGTTTGCTGTGAATGGAAATTAAAGAAACCCATGAAAAAGATAAATGTGAAAGAAAGTATTCCACATTAAGGATTTAAATGCACTTTGTTCTTGAAAAAGGTGCGGTCTGTTCCTCACAAAAAAATAAAAGGTGTCTACATTTTAAATGCAAAGATCCCAACATAAATGAATGCTGGCAGCACCTTCCTATGTTACTGGGAGGCAAAAAGCTCTCAGCACATCATAGGATGCTCTGTTTGTTAAATCTTTTTATTAGTTTGGTATCAAATTCTGCCTCAAATGATGAGAAGCAAGTTACAGAGGTGGGATTTCAGTCTAGTTGGCACTTCCCATGCGCTGCTGTAATATCAAGTTCTGTAAAAGAACCAACACAAGACTGTAAATGATAGTCAGAGCTCTACCTGTTCCACACTATTAGAATATTCAAATTATGGAGAACATGGGTTCAGTTTCTCTTGCCGCTTTCTATCTTTTTATCTCCTGTACAGATAGATATTTTAAAGTTTAAGGGTTGTACTAGATAGTTATCAAATCTTGCCTTAGGTGGTACAACATTCTTCTTGAAAAACTGCTCTCAAAACCTATCACATTGCCGATCATCTCAACACAGTTTATTTGGTCTATACATTCTATTTTCTTCACTATTTATGAATTCACTTTTTATTTAAAGTAATGCTTTTATCTCTCAACACTGTGTCCATTTTCTCTTTGTGTCATACACTCTGAATAATTCCAGTACCTTGCTTTCATTTGTTCAGTTATACAAGTTCTTCTCTAAACATTTTTCACCTAAATTGATTTACAGTAATGCCAAAGCTTTATTTAAGGAACTAGTTGCTTTCAATAATTAATTCTACTGATTTATCTAAGCTCTGTACTCAAAATTCTATCGGTACTTAGTGGGGTTTTGTTTAACCTGCATCTGCAGCAATCACTCAATTAAATGATACTCTGAATCTACTCTTTAAAGTGCTGCTTAGTGACTTTTGCTCTTCATTAAGAGACAACCCCAATCCAGAGTGCAAGACACCCCATTCTAGCAGGATTTCTCTTGCCTCCAGGAGCACTAACATCATCTCTAGACCGAGCTATACCCAAAGCTAAGGAGTCCAGAGCAGATGCACAGCACCACCTTAAGAGAAACAACTCTAGATCTCTAGCAGCAGGGCTACTATCAGTCCTACTGATTTTCAGTTCACTATTACTTCCAACACTTCCTCCTCAGTTTAAAACCCTCTGCATAAGTCAGCCCCACCTCCTCATTAGACGTTAGCCAGTGAAAGCCAGCAGCAATCAAAAAGAAGCGGCACATACACGGTCCACCAGAGGAGCACTAATCACAGGAAAGACTTGTTACAACCTTCTTTCCTCACCAATGTTAAGTCTCATATGTACTCACTTATTAATGGCTATTGCTTCACCCTTCTCTTAAGATACCAGAGATTGAAATTCAATTCCCTGTCCCATTGGGTGCCTGGTGGTGTCTAATAAAAGGCGCCTGAAGGAGGAGCATGCAAGAATATAGCTCCATTTACTGCTGGGTAGTCACTCCTAGCACAACAAAATCAGAGATTTAAAGTTTTGGGCTGGGTTTAAACCCGGTTCCATTTTGCTTGCTGCAAGAACAGAGATTAAAAGAAACCAGACTTATTCAAGCTAAAGTTGTGCATCTTCAAAACATTAACAAACTCTTCCACAGTTTCTATGTTTGAATCCCTCTCTGGATTTTTTTAATAGCCTTTTTTCTGAATTACTAATTTTGTTATCTCCAAGAGAATGAAAAAGCTATGAAGTATTTAATTTAAAAATTTAATTTCAAACAGATAGATGAACAGCAGTGCACTTTAAATTATAAACAGGAAAATTGAATGATAAGAAATATGCTTTCATTACTTTCTAAGTACAGTAATAACACTTGCTACCTTGGGCCAGAAGATTATTGGCAACCAAAGTTTTAATCATCGAAACAGAAAGATTTTGTGTGTCTGGGAGATAGTTGTTTCTCTACTACAATACATTTCTTGATATTTTGAGCTTTGGCTAATAAACATTTAATAATGATTATATTAAAAGTTATTGTCCTTGGGGCTTGCTTTTGATGTGTACCATATAAAACAGGTGTCCTGTATTATTTTACTGGCACTGGGGCTTTCCGGTTTGCACTGAGCTTAGAATTATTAGTTTAGAATCCAGTTGCTATCTTTGTTATTGCTTTGTAAAGTTCTAATTAGAATTTGGGGAGTATAAAAAAGTAATATGCTTTATGAATAGGTCTGTGTTTTTTAGATGCACCATTGCTATTCACTTTCTTTCACTTGTTTTATTAAGTAGAGAACAGCAAAGAAATGTTTGAACAATCTTTTATATTTGATCTTTGTGTGTTGGAAAGAATTTATTAACAGCAAGAATATGGGATGATGCTCAACCAGTATCCTCTTTCAAGTTGTTAGAATAGAGATGGTGCTAATTAAACAGTTGGACCGAGTACAAACTGTATTGAAAAAAATCTCCACTGGTCATTTAGATTGTACAATTCCAGTACCTTAGGTTAAAAGGGATTTCTCAAGCTATCTAACCCAGATACCTTCACAAGCACATGTGACACTACAACCTAAATATTGCACTAAGTTTCCTCTACTGCTGATACCCCCATGATTTACAAGGCAATTGAGCATCTGTCCTCAAAGTTAGGAATCTTAAGCAATGCTACTTTAAAGAAAAACTCCCTTTTTTTGTCCCTACACACTTCTGCTTTAACACACACACACACCCCCACACACACACCCACACCCACACCCACCAGACAGAGTTAAGACTGCCATTTCAATGGAATGATATGCCAATGATCCAAGTCCCACCCTCTAGCCTTACCTCTGATCTTCTGTAGACACTGCTCCACAGATTTCCCTTTAACTCCCTAAATAAACAGTTTCTAATACTTCATGACTGGGGGGGGGGAGGAAGAAAATAAAAAAATCCAAGGATTGACTTCTTTCTGTCCCTTCAGTAATTAAATGATATCACAGTAGGGCTGCAGGTTTTCCACACGGATAATACTCTCTCCATTAAGCTATCTCAGTCTGCTACGTAAAAGCAGGGTGAGGCATGGGAGGTTGACTATCTTGGGCAAGCAGTTGTTGAAATGCCCATATCCAACTACTGGCTGCAAAAGAGAAGCACATAGTTAGAGATGTGTAAATAATTGATTTTTCAATTTAGCTACTGACTTGAAAAATCAAAGAAACAAATTCACATCATTTGACCCAGAATAGAAGCGTTTTGGGGTTTTTCTCCCCCCCTCCGTTCTCTCTTTTCAAATACACTGAATGTGACAGGCTATTGAGTCTCTCTTTTGTTCTTTTTTGAATAGTCAGGATTGATCTAGATAGCAGAAGGGTTTCAGCTGATGAATCAGAGAAAGGCCCATCTCAGAAGGCCTCTGGCTGCTTTTGAGAGGCATAAGATGCCCGAGTTCAAGCCCATCTTATGAATTAGAAAAAGATTACAGGTCAGTTCCCTAGTCACTGGCTTAAGAAATCAGAAATGCTTCAGTTGAGAATGATCAAATAGAATTATTTTGACATTTTGAAACTTTTTCTTTTCTTTCCCCACACTAATTCTCAAATTCCATCTGGATATGCAATTTTAGTTCAAAATAAATAGGTACACATTTTCTGCCTGGATAAATCACTTTTTTGCGTGTTTCCCTGCACCCCAATCCCCACGGGAAGGGTTTGTTTTGTGGCTTTTGCCCCTGAGCTCTATATGTAATCAAAACCAGATTATCTTCACCACTGTGGGCTATTTTCTTCTTCTCTTTAATGGTGAGGAGCAGAGTGGAAAGTCAGCCAACTGGAGAAAGTCTCTTGCCTGTGTTCGGCAATCCATGTGGAACGCTCATCACTGTTGTCATTAGCAGCGCACAAAACACCACATCATTTTACCTCTGTGAGTGGCTGATCTTTGACAGCTCAAGGTAACTTATTCCAAGATATAACAGGAAGTACATTCGTTTTACTCTTGAACATGTGAAAGCTGGAATTCTGGTTACTAACTAGGTGTAGCAGCTACTAGATTTGCTTCTCCCACTGGTTAGTAATATTAACTTAAGTCCAAGTCATTTCAGTATTCCATAGTTTATCTGTGTGCATCCATTATGTATCCACTGACTTAAGTAAAAACACTTGGGGTGTTTTTGTTAAAAACTCAGCATTTTTTGTTTGGTGCTCCATCCACTGTGGAATACTCACGATGCCTTTCGGACGTGATTAACAAAGGCAATTGAAGAACTGAAGCATCATTCACATGATGAAAAGCTGAAAGCTGGGACTGTTCAGCCCAGAGAAGAGGCAGCTCTGGGGGATCTTTTCCATGTATATAAATATCTGATGCAAAGGACCGAACAAGAGGGAGCCACGCTCTTCTCAGTAGCGCCCACTGACAGGGACACAAAGCAGCAAGCAAAAATTACAAAACATGAACAAGATTTCCAAATAATTCAACCCATGAAATTCAATCTCAACACAAGGAAAGAGGTTTTCACCATGACAGAGATCAAACACTGAAACAAGCTGACCAGGAAGCTTATGAAGTTTCTGTCAGTGAAAATACTTAAAACCCAATTGGACAGAGTCCTAGTTCCTTCCAACCTCAACAACTCTGCGATATCATGAACAAAACCAAAAAAGACGAAGTCTACCAATGCAGTGTACTACCGCAGTGCACTACCACATACACTGTGCTCATGCTGAATGCATAAGAACAGCCCTGACTAAGGGCAAGGCATCGCCCTGCCATTCAGTGCTGTGTCCACTTCTAAAAACTAGTCAGGCCCGAGTTTCCAAGCACAGCAACTCTGTACTGGCCTGCAATTATAGACAGATCCAGAGAAATGCCTTCTTAACTGTCTAAAGTAACAATTATTTATGGAAACTTGCTAAGAGCAAGCTGCAGTCTCCTAGTCATCCTATGAGCAGGATGAAGTCTCCTATCCCACAGATGAGTGCTTCTGCCACCTCAGATAGAGTGCAGAGGAACAGCAAGCAGGGTGCCTTTCTGTCGCTCATGCAACAGGTCACAGAGCCAGCGCGACGCAGAAACAGAGTAAACAGCTCTGTTAACCACATGGTTCACACAACACAAACCAGGTCTGGATCTCAAGGTTCACTTTTAGTTTTAAATCCTTTAAGTCAGCACTAAGGGCCCTGGAAAGAAAAATAAACACAAAAAACTCTGTTTATTGAACTGTTGTATAAACTACAGGATTTTCTTCTCAAGGAGAGATCAAAATTTACAGACAGTATTTTTGTATCATTTTAACTTCCACACCTTATACACCGTATTGTAGTTCCCAACACTGCTACAAGGTCTCAGAAGTCACTCACCTCCCATGCTCCCAAAAGCCACCAAATTTTTGAAGGTAAAGACATATTAAGCTATCAGACAGGGTTTTAAATCTCATTTAAAATCTGGCTCACAACAACTAGAACTGTCAATTTCCATGTACCTTTTCCCCCTTTAAAAATGGTTTCCTATATTGACATATTTTGAACCATTTATTATTTTAAGGTTTAGTTTTTTAGCAATATTGATTAGTGCTTAATGACTACACAGAATCAAAGTAAGTGCTTTGATTGCACAACAGCTACAAAATATCTAGGATGCATTTATGTTTCCAATGTTTATTAACATCCTTGAAGAATGTATACTGACACTATGACATTTCAGGCATGTTTTATGTCTTCTTCCTTAGTTAAAACTATAGATATAGCTTATTGAATTGGTTTTATATATTAATTTCTAATAACCACATCTTTTCCTTGTTTTGTGAGGCAGCAGAAAAAGTGGAAAATACTTTTTCTTACTAAGTAAGTATCAATCACTGTCAACTGCCTGTTGTTGCTTAACCTTTGCGATCACATTTTGTCTTTTCTTTTTTTTTTTTCCCCACAAAAAAACCACATTACTTTAAAGCAGCCCACTCAAACCACCAGTAGCATATAGGCTGAACACATGAGCTGTTCTGTTTATGGCATAAATGTGTGTGCACCAAAAAAGCTTGCAAAATATACATATATACAGATTGAAGTAGTCATGAAACTGTTGGTTTGTGAAATATTGGGAGGGATAACAAGTTTGCCTTTTCATGTACTATGTGTTTTGAACAATTGTTAGTGCCTAACTACATACTTAATTAAACACATAAGAAAGTAACATTAGGTACCTAAGTTGAATAATGCCTTCAAACAATTGTGCCTTACGTTAAAAAAAAACCAAAACAACAGACGCCTCTAGACAAATTTTAGGATTCTCCTAAATCATACTGACAAAATGTTTTCATGTCACTGGTGCCCTAAGATGAAAAAGTCATCTGATCAAGGGACTGATGAGAAATGGAATAATCATTAACATTGCTGGCACACTGGCTGCCTTGATATCTTAGTGCTCTGTGAGTTAACTCTCTGTCTTGCCCAACGGACATCAGTTGTTCTGTCTTGTACTGAAAAGTTTAAAATACCAGAGATCTTAGATGGGAGTGGCAAAAAATACCCAAGTTATGGCCTTTCCAATGTTCTGTCATGTGTTTAAAGGCCAGCATAAGGAAGTTGTTCCCTCCAAAAATTGTCTATTGTGTTGCTGCAATACTTCATGGCTACAAAATTTCAGCCTTTTTCTGATTCACTGTTGAAGCTCTCATCCCTGTCACAGTATGAAAATCACAGTACCTGGTCATTCACACATTAACAGAGAAAGGAATGAAACAGATACATAAAAACATAATAATAAAGAAAAAAACCCATTGTCCAGCTTCAGGGAAGTCAATATTCACATGCCCTGACCTGCAGCAATATTATAAATAACAACTGAGAAGAAATAAATTAAGCAAACTCGCTTTCATGTAGAGGATTCCCACCAAATTCCTATTGAAGTACTACATAGCTCTAAGTAACCAGACTTACTGATTCTTAGGAAAAAACAATCAATCAACAGTAAAAACACAGGATATATACAGCTGCCCAGTTGGGAAAACAGCTGTCAATGTTGTTTGCTGTTAAAGAGAAAAATATGGTTTGGTACCATAGAGGAACATTTGCAAAGTCATGGTTACAGTTCAGGTGGTAAACAGCATTTGTATCTTGGCATTTATCAGCTACAGCGTTCAGTCAGTTTGCCTGTCTAGAGGACTGTTCCCTCCCCACATATTTATCAACACCACTACAGAATGAAGTGGTGTCATGGAATACAACTGCCTGCGGAGACAGAGGGGAGAGTCTGCCACAGGTGCTGTGTGAGACAAGATCAGCACAACCCCATTTCTGCCTCCTGATGGCACTCAACCTGCCATCACTGTGGCACAACAGTTTCTTTGGTTCCACTTTGGTTTCCACTTTCTTTGCCTATTCTAAGGGTAACAAAAAACAAAACAAACAAAAACCCCACACGCAACCAAAAACACACACACAAAAAATCGACCCCTTAAACAATTCTTCCTTAACCAGGCAATGCTGTCCAGGCAAAAAGACAGCAGAGATCAGCTAGGAATCCAGCAAGCATTGCCTTTTAACAATTCACATGAAAACCTCTCTCTTAGAATACTTTCAGGCTCTTGGTAGGAATCAAGGTAACAAGGACAACTGTGTTCCACTTCTCCATCACTGGAGAAGTGATGTACAAATTCCAGATGCTCAGTAACTTCACCTTCCTGAAATGCTAAACCAGCATGTATTCACTACAATGGCTCTACCATTGAGTGAAAACTACAGATCAGGCCCTTTGAATTTGATCTGAGGGGCAAGGGGAGACATGCAAGAAGTTAAAACTCAAAGTGTTATGTCCTTCCAAACTCTCACAATCAGGTGAATAAATCTTCCAAACATCCCACTATCAGATATTATGGAAGTGTTTCCTCAAATGGACACCGAATCCTTGCCTTGGATGGCTGCTGTTACTATGCATATTAGACATTAAAGGGATAAGGAGTTCATCTTAATTTATTAGGACATTAATTAGGTTTTCAGTAAGCACTTCTCTAATTCCTCTTCCATGCATAACATTTAAACTAGATTGCTGTAAACATGAATCATGACATCTAGAAGTAATACTGAGAGTATAGTGATTTACAGTTAAGGTCATTTAAAGATAATCCTTAGTCTTCATCACTCAGGCACATGCAATGCATGTAGCTTGAGCAAGATACTCTTAATGAGGATGGTATAAGTACGCCTCTGCCTAATACTCTTGTTGTATATTTCAGAAGTTTCTCTCTTGGTTTAATAGCTTTATTGATAAAATTTGACCCTTGCAGAGTTTTTGTCATAAGAAGTAGCAAAGCACAATCACCATAATTTTGAAGTTACACTTCTGAAAAGCTTTCTGCAATGAGTGTTCTGGTAGATCTAGAAAGCATCTGCAACTGATTTATCACCCTGAACCTCTGCAAATATTTATTGAAACAGCACTTGCCAGATCACTTTCCCCACACACACACACACACACACACACACTCTGTCCCATAGTATCTTTCCCAGTTCACTACTATTATCCTATATGAATTCTCACCCAGGGAAAAGTAAGGAAGCAACAACATGGTTTCTTTATTAGTTACCCATAATAAGGAAACAATATTAAAACAGGATTAAATATGATGTAGATATAAATCCCATAACCTTTCATCATTTTTATTCTTGAATGAGATAAAGAGGAAATGTGCTATACATTTCAAATAGTTTGCAGCTATTCTACCTGTACCTCAGTACTAAAGTGTTATTACTCTGTATTAGAAACATGTAGAGTAGGATCCAGCTGCTACATTTGGCTGATAGTGCAGACACTTATGGATCCAAGTAAATTCATGCACACTGTAAACTTAGTCACACACATAAATGTTTGCAGGATCATGCCTCAGCATATAAATTAGCACCTAATATTGTTTGCCCTTAGTCCTAACATAATACTCTATTTATATAGTCTTATTTTGCTAATTTATTGTGTCGGATATCCATGTAGTGGAGTTGCTTCAACACAGGCAAGAAAAAGATGAGTTACTCTCTTCTATGCAGGTGTTAAGATGCCTTATTTCCAGAATATTACTGCTGTTAAAAATGAAATGCATTGTTACACAAGTTATTAAAATGCAATTGATACTTTAAGCTCAACATATTACCCGAATTCACTGTAGTTCTTTTAAATGAATCTGATAAAAGAATGTAATCACATTGCAACCAGGAGGAAAACAGAAGACCCTACTGAGTTGATAAAAGCATCGAGCTCTTAGATAACAAGATGTGTTAAATTACATATTTCTGTGTACCAGACAACAATATGTTTTTTTAAAGAGCATAGTCACTTTATTTAAATAACTGAGTGCTAAAAGAATAAAAGATACTACTGTAGTGTAATGGGTTATCACCTAATCACCTTGCTGTACAGTGTACTAAATAGACTTTATTACACTTGGTTGTGCCTTAAGAAGCCTGCAGGTATTTCTGGAACGGTTTTTATAGCTGATGTCATCTACACCTATTGAATTCTACATTTCAGTGTTATAATGGTTGTCTCTTTTATCTGAATTACATATACATGTCTTGTTTCCACAGACACTTGCATGATCAACCAGCTTAGAAGATTTTGGAATGGACGGGTTGAGCTTGTGACTTAAATCCCCTTGAAAAAAAAAATGTAAATTTAAACTGGTATGTATTATGTCACAGGACTGAGCCAACGCAACCCTTATAAAGACTTAGCAACCAGGGAGGTGAACAGATCACACGGAAATGTAGATTTTATTAAAATACGGAAACAAGATACATGGTTTTTTATATGAGAATTACAAACACCCACAAGTATGCATATGGATACAAATGGACATTCAGGTATGAACATGAAATGTTGCTTCCACACTTGAGGAAGCCACAGCTAGGGGCAGTCTGGGTAAGGTCCAGCTGCCTCGCTGAGATCACAGCACACCAGAGTTAGATGCTAACGCACTGAACAACAATCCTGGTCTGGGAAGGCTCTCCAAGGTAAACGATTAAAGCAGGGTAGGAAGAAAAAAAACAAAATCAACCAAACAAAACATTCCACAAACATGGGAAGACTGACCCACAGGTCATCTGTACAGAACAGTTAGCAGAGACAGATGTACACTGAAATCTCCTGGCTTTCTAGTACAATGATATAATTAGCTTTTATTGCAGTGCAATGGAAACATGGTCAGGTGTCTATTTTTCCACTAAATAGCTCAGCATCTCCTGTTTGTTTGCTGGGGTTTTTTCTCCAAAGTTTTATCTCATAACTTAACACCTTGATTACAAATAGTAAAGTTAATCAGTCTTCAGAATTTGTCATTATTTTGAACATCCAATCAAGTTTTAAATTTTAATATGTAAATAAATGTTTTGAAACCATTTAATAAGCATTGTCATTTTCTATATTTAAAATGCAGTTCTCAAGCCTTCAAGTAATTGTAATCCGTAATCATGCAATACTTGCTGCATATGGACAGGGTAGGAACAAAATGAAAACATGCATGGAAATCTTTACTTAGCTTCACCATTAGAAGTTCAATTTCTAGTCTGCAGCTTGTCACACTTAAATTACATCCCCAAGATTTTAGTGCTTCAGTTATAAAATCTTTTATAAGGTTTTCATGCTCGGCCAAAGGAGATGAACACATTTGTACACATGCAGAGCTGCCTGTGTTTCTCTCTTTGGACTGCCTTAGTCCCTCACATTCACGTACTCATTCATGCCAAAATCTTTTCTAAAACATAATATATTGAGACACTTGTCACAAACTTCAATGGGATCTGAGGCTGGTATTCCAAGTGTGTATTTTGACTTTTAAGGTGTATAAAACTTTATGTATTAAGCATTAGACAGAGCAGAACCTCAAAGCCTGAAGTGTCTCAAAGTTCAGGATTTCTCAAAATTCTGACATCAGTTTGCAATAGATTAGCAGCTCTCTCCAACTCCAGAAAATGTGTGCAGACTTGGGTTTTGTTTGAGGCCTTTCAATAGCCTGGTACAGAATTTATATTTACCTTTACCATCTTGGAAAGTTCTCACAAGCTGTTTCCTTTTTAATATAACTGTAACATTTGTTAGGAATTAGAACAGGATTTTACCTATAGGAGCCTTTCTGAGTTCTAACTTTAGACATTTCACACGTGGAACAAGCAGAGCCTCATATTTTCAGTTTCCTGTGACCTGGGAGGTTTTCCTCATTAAGCATTAAAGCCATTATAAGTATAAGTGTACTCTATAATGAAGAAATAACACAGATATCACAGACCACATTGACAGTGCTTATAATCTATTAGGATATAAAGCAAGACCAATAATGAATCAGCAAGGGCCTGATTTGTTACATATCTTCAGCATACTTCTCTAAATATGGTTAACGAGAGACAGGAGAGACATCACATTTATTTTGTAGCTCCTTTAAAATTTAAGGGTAACTTAATAAAACCCCATTTGTCTTACACTTCTACTACATACCGTAATTCATTAACAATTAAACGCCTTCATCCTAAGAGCACAAGCTGAAGGGCTGTGTAAGGGCCTGGTTAACTTACATTTTTAAACTTGTAAGAAGAGTTTTGATGAACCATTATGGTATTCTGGTAAACTATGATCCTCTCTTTTGTTAAATTGAATAGTTTTTAGACACCAAGTAATTTAGATTTCTTTGTGACAACTCTCCTATTAAATTAACCCTTCCCACATTTTCCATACTCTTATTTTCCTACTTTTTTGATGCCATCATATAATTATTTCCTGGGAAGTTAAAGTGTCCACCACTGTTAATACATTAAATAGAAAAGAAAAAAAAATAAATCACATATAGCAAAATATATCACTGGAAAAGGCTTTCAAACAAACAATCCAGCAACACTCCACTGAGTTTTAGAAGCAGAAATGCAATATAACTAAACAACTCAATCAACTAGTTACTAACTGTATAGATTAAATGGCATCATCTGCAACAAGCCATATGAATTTTTACTCTGCCTAACCTGGGCTCTGAAACAAAGATGAGCTGTCACAGAAATGGATGGGTAACTGAGAAGTATGTGTGCCTGAATCGGGAAGATCCTTACTTCTCATTTCATCACGCCACACTCCTTGAACTTGCTATCTGTTAGTGAAAAATTTCCTGTCTCATCCCAGTTTTGATCAAGGACATGATTATTTCAGGATGCTTTCACTGATGCAGTTTCTCCCCAGTACATCTTTACAAATAATGAAGGCTGTGCTGGCACAAAACCAAAACCCTAATGGTCACTAAACAAGGATAATGAGAGCTGAACATTTACATACACCCATTAGTGTAGGCCACAAAGATACCAAAACAAAAACCATGCAGAGCTCAGGTTTAAATACAAAAGTTTTCATAATAACTGTCCTTTTCTAGTGGCAAATAAGCATTGTAACAAACTCAAACTTTGGTGCTGGGCACAAGACCAACAAATCTGCAATACTATGTTTTCCACAGTTTACAGATGTCAGAAGAGAGAAATTCAACACATAACTACTCTGTAGCTCAAGTCCCGTATTCCTACTGATACAATTTCATACAGCCTCGTCAGAAGGTAAAGGAATCCACCTCAAAAGTTTATGCTATATAAAGTCTTCGATAAGCAGAATTTATTAATTCATCTTTGCTGCACTGCAATGACAGATGTTAAGTTACCAGATCAGTTTAAGGCCCCTATTATTTAATACTTAACCTGATAGCATAGAATCAAGAGTGCACCTACTCGTCTATTTATTGCTATGGAATCAGCAAGTTCCATACAATACTGTCCCCATCCAGCCTTAATTCCACTATTTTGACATTAATAATTCTTTTAACCTCAGTGGAAACTTCAAAATCTGCATAATTCTGAAATATCTTAACAAGACACAAGCGAGGGCTAATATCACCTGCATGTTTTGAGCACCTCATGCATGTTTATCTTACTCATTCCTCTTCTAACAAAATACATACATGGATATACGTTCTCATGAACACAGACTACAAGTGTTTTTTTGTTAATTGAGACCAACTACAATGGACACTGTCCAAAAATTGCTGATGGCTGCAACTAGTAGGTATGAGAACAAAGATGTAGTAAGTGAATTCAGAGTCTGAAAATCATAACACTACAGAGTGAGTGTTAGAAGTGTTTTCAGAATAAATACTTTTTGCTGATCGAAAAAAAAAACCCCTGAGGATCATACTGGTCAGAACAAAAATATCAAAGTAATTCCACTACTTATACTGGTACTAAGTGGCCTGTAATTTTTTCCCCTACAATAGCTTGATCTCATTTAAAACTGAACATTATTTAGCACATTTCAAAATAAATAAGTCCAAGAAAGCTTAGAAGAGAAGCAAAAAAGAGCTCAAGGATGTGGGGGAAAAAGTCCCCAGGATATATGAAGAAGGATTAAGAGAACAAGGCACATTCCTTTGAGGAAAAAAAAACACTTGAGTGTAGATGTAACTGTCTACAGATACATAGAGGGACAACATAAAGAAGAAAAGGATCAATTCTTCTCATTAGCCAAAGACAACAGAAGAAGATGTAGAGGGCTCAGTTGCAGGAAGGATATTTTAAGTTAAACATTTGGGAAAAAGCTATAGGTCTAAGAACTGATAAGCAGGGTAGCAAAAGGCTGTTGAAAGGCTGTGGTTTAGGCTTAACTTGACACTCATCTATTGAGACTAGTTTACAAATAATTAAATGTTTTGGCATGGAGATTTAGCCCACTAAACATGCCTTTCAAACAACATTAACTTCATTGTTTGCCGTATCAATGGTTGCTTTTAGAGGGTAGATGGAAATAGCAGTGGAGGTTAACATTAAGTAAATATTGTGCAAAGAAACAATGGCAATAAGCAGTAGCGTTCATGTGGTCATTTCAATACTTTCAGCAGTTCAGCTGAAGAAAAAGTATTTTCTTCTGATTCTGTAATATATCAGATGAATAAAATAGAGAGGTCCAGTATCCACAAGATGCCCTAGTTTATCAGCCAATGTGTTAAAATGATAAACTGTGTCTCAGCTTTCAAATTATTATAAAGTTGTATTAGTAATATCAGAAACACTGCCAACATCAAAAGTACCTAATCAAAACCAGCCTCCTTATCCGCACTTAACACAGCAAATTATCAGATCATTGGAAGGCTCCCTTGCTGGTAATGTTTTCAGCAGCTTGGCTTCCTTGTTGCACACGGGTTAAAAATTTTTGCTCAACAGTTGGCTGTTTGTTGTTTGTTCTTGTTGTGGTTTTGTTTGTGCTTTAGAAAAATGCCTCAAGTAAAACAGAAAGAGTGAAGAATATGCCCATATTAATTTACAGTTTCAAATAGTTGCTCTAGAAATTTACTTTCATTTCAGTGCTTGCATGAATCATAGATTAAATCTAATTATATCTGACTGCATTAGAAGCTATCCATCAGCTGCCATAGATGGGTAACGTCTTAGATATACTGTCCAGCATTTGCCTAGTTATAAAGGCAGGAAGAATTGTCATCTACAGCTGTACCCCATACTGTTCAACCAGACAACATAAAGAACATTCTTACACTGCAAAGGCAACACTAAAGCCATATAAACACATGAGGCAGGGTAAAGCTCTCCTACTGATTTTGTTTAAAATTCACAAGCACTTGGATCATATCTGCTTGAGATGTCTTTGAAAAATCTGTAAGAAATGTTCAACTATTTTTAGTAAAATGCGAAAGCCTTAATGCAGACCTTAAGCTGTTTTGTGTTGCTGTTTTCAATAAGATGTCAATTATACTTCTTTCTGAGAAACTGGATGATACAGCGCTGCATGTCAGAGACAGCCAGGAGACAAACGATACCAGGGATCCAAAGTTTGCTAAATGAACTTTAGCAGTGGTGAGGGTTTTCTGAATTTCTTTTTTCTCACTCGGGGATAAGGCAGGCAAATGATGATGGCTACTCTAAAAGCAGCAAGCATAGCATCGTGAAAACCTGTAACACTCCACTACCATATGCAAAGTACAGCTGAAAAGGACCTCTCACTAGTAGGACTTCATTACACATTAACGGTAAGGAAAAAGTCTGGACCTTAAGACATTTTGTTTTCTCTGCTTTTTCCTCCACCCAGTCTTGTTTTCAAGTCATCAGGACTGATACTGTAGTCATATATGTAAAAAGAGGAATTAGAGTTTAATTAGATACTCATGAAGACTCCTTTTCCATTCAAAGTGTCTCACCAAAGAATGTATATGCAATTATTTGTGCTTGTATGCAACAGCATTCCTTACAAGTCTGTTGGATTAAGACATTTGCAAATTGTTACACACATGTAAGTATATTTAAAGAAATATTTGAAGGCAACAGATTTGTCACTAACCACAGCTACTAAACAGTCAAGAAAATGTTATTTGGACCTGAAATGAATGAAGCTACTTCAGAGCTACTTGGCTTCCCCCTCCTTTTGTTGCTCTATTCACTCACTTTTTTCCCTTCTCTTTGCTTCACTTCCTATGGCTTACTGCTTACTACATCACCCAGCCATGTTATGTAAAGGAAGAGCAGTAGTGAAATGACTCTGCGCCTTCCCACCCCTTCACCCTCAGATACACTTGTGCCTCCTTCTTTCAGCTTTTGCTTCAGTTATCTCCACAGCACTTGTCAAACAGCCTTTCCCTTTGTTAAAAGCTCTGGGGTTGATTCATGTAAGAAGCAATGGAAAACTGGTTGTGTGGAACAACAAATAGCTCTCTAAAAAGCAACAGGTCTCTCGCACCTTCATCTACATTTAAGAGAGAACCTAAGAAAATGCTGTTTGTGCCCTGGTGAGAAGAGTAATTTTGATCAGCATGTAGTGATATAGCATTCTGACAAGATATAGATTCTGCTCCATTATTACAGAAAAGTCAACACACTGCTTGCACCCCTGCCTGCAATCCCCACCAAGGCTATCCGATCACCTCTGCCCAGGAACGAGTCTTCCCTGGCTCAGGATTTAATCTCTGATTTATTTACCAGTTTTACATTCATACACATCCATCCAAAGAAAAAGGAGATAAGATAATCCCCAAATTGTTATTTTTTCTCAGTGAGGAATCTACCATTTTAAATTAAGTACAGAAAGTTTTCATCAAGAGAAGAAAGTTAAGGGGCTGACTTATTTCTCTTGTGAGCTGCCACTGATGCTTCTCCTGATAAATACGTTGTTTATAGGTAATTACTCATCTGAAAGATACTTTGTAAGTAACCAGTAAACCTGTACTGTAACTGCTCATCAATAATAGTTTGTTATGTCTGGAATGAGCACATACAGATGAAGCAAGGAATACTGTAAACTGAAAACAAAGGTATACCATATCCTTAAAATGCATAATAAAGTTTAGGAGAGGTCATCTGTAATTAATTAACACAATAATGAAAGTATAGTAAGTGATAAAGCGATAGTAGATGGAACACAGTAAATGTCTCGTTAGTAGCGTATTTTTATATACACAGTAAAGAAGCAAGACCAAACACACACACATCCCAAATATGAAACAGAACTAAGTTCATCACCTGCTCCTAAGTAGTGTTTTCTAAACCTTAGCATTATGGAAACACACACACACACAAAAAGTGAGTGGAGGGGGGTTGTTAGCTTTCCCACACACAAACTGACGATGCTACAAACATCCATGTTTGAGAAGAGAAATTTACAATCAAGGTGTGAATAACAGCATTGAGATTGACATTTCATTTCACTGGAGATCACCAGCAGTAGATTCGCCTAGCCGCAAGCTTTTCTATGAAGAAGCTGAATATGGGTTTGATACACATTGATTACTACTGAAATGCACAAGTCAATGCAGCAGAAGCCCATTTTTCCTTAGAACTGCATAACTAGGTACTTTAGCGGTACAGCAGCACCTCTCAGTACAGCCTCGTATCTTCACATCCTGCTCACAGCTCCCTAGAGCCATACTGAACTATTCCACCTCACCATATAACAGACCCCAGAATTCCAACTGGGCCAACCCTCACAAGCCCTTAGAAGCCCTTACAGGCTAACAAGACACTAACCAGTAGCTTTCCAGCTTCACCTTTACAACAGCAACCCAGAATGCACCACATATTCTATGAGACGTTCCAAGGGTAAGTTAATTTCGGGAGTGTACTACCCAAGTAACAAAACTAAGCAGTTGTTCAGCCTTCTTTCTTTCATCTTGCTGTGTTTTTAGAGGGAAGACACTCATCAAATATTCCCATGTAAAAGATATTTGAGAAGGCCATTTTCACCCCTTTGAATATTTTTACTGCTTCTTTTTCCAAATGCCCTCCTATTCTCAACAACTTTTATCAACTGTAGTCCCCAGGATAACTTAACACACTAACTTTGGTCTCACTAGTGTTTCTTTCCTATACTGCATTAAGATAGACTACACCGCTTCAACACGGTTAGTTAAGGCAATCCAAAAAAAATCTCACTTTATCCTCACTTATACCTGCAGGAGTGTCTGACAGAGACTAAAGACAACATGCCCCAGATTCTGCCATACTGCTGCCAAGTAACAGCAAAACTGTATGAGAAGTGTCTTCTGCTATTGGAAACCTAACTCCAGAATTCCTTGTTTCTTTTTCATGGTCACTTCCCACTCCAGGAAGATAGTTATCACAGCAGGATTGTACCATGCCCTTAACAATAACGATAAAAACTGGCCAAAAGAAGAAAAACTTGAGTAGCCTGATAACTCCATTATTTTAGCCATGCTCTGAAGAATTGAGACTAATTTCCTATAGATAGGCATTAAATGTGCGTTCTCAGCTCTATTTTATTTAACTTCGTGATGGATCCTCTATCGTCTGGATGACAGAAGCACTGAAGAAAACACATAAGACGGGTTTTGAATGTCTCCAGAGAAGGAGATTCCACAACCACTCTGGGCAACCTGTACCAGTGCTCTGTCACCCTCACAGTGAAAAATTTTTTTCTTATACTTTTGTGGAACCTCCTGTGCTCCAGCTTGTACCCATTGCCCCTTGTCCTATCATTGGACATCACTGAGAAGAGCCTGGCTCAGTCCTCCTGACACTCACCCTTTACATATTTATAAACGTTATTTAAGACATGACATGTAAGTTTTAAGGTACAGGTCAAGCATTCTCCTGACGACAACATGACACAAATACTGCAGTTATTTTTTGATGAAAGAACATACAGTCCTCTCTCAAAAGAGGGAAGAGTTGCTGCGGCAAAAGATTAGCACTGGCTTATATTCCCATAAATCAAGCATATCATGTGGAGTACATTAAAGCTGCACAGCCGGTTTCCATTTTAACACTTCGTAAGTCTGGGACTGTTGACTCTGCAACCTCAGGAATGTGCTTTTAATAGTGTGTGCACGCGTATGTGCATGTATGTTATTTATGTTAGCTATGGAGAAAGTATATATGATCTCATGGTTCAATATAACCATTGTACTTGGAAGGCATTTACAAGTGGTAAAGAAATAGGTGATATTTTACACAAAAGTGTTATTTTAGTGCACTGCACAGAACTTAAATGCAAACATGCATGTGTATTTCTGTATGCACATACTGGTAAACGCTCCTAAATCACAAGCCATTAAGTTATATTTAACAATTGAAATTGCATCTCAAGTCAAGCCATGGTGATTAGAAATAACATTTTAAAGCCAAGTTTTGGAATTTCTTAAGTTATCCATGAAACTTTTCTTGAGGTACTCAGAAAACCAGAGATACCTAGCTTTGTCAGATATTAATGACAACTCTCTCTTATAGAGATCTGTTTACTCTCTTTTCTAGAAAAATAAAAATTAAATATTACTACTCATAACGAATCATAATATTTGCTTTTATATCATCAATCATCTAATTGTCATTTACCTATCCAGTTCTGGGCTAGTTTTAAAATGTCAAACAGTAATCACGAGAGGTACCAGTGACTTGAGGGCACTAGGAAGGTAGTTAAAGGTCAATTCAGATTATAATGTTTTTCCATAGATCACTACATGTATTTCATGTAATATGCATACATATGTATGGAGGCACAATCAGTTCATACAAGCCATACAGCAGAATTTTAGTTAAGTCCCAAACTTCTCAAAGCAAGCTTTAGTAGAGTTAAACAGAGGCATCTTCTCACATAGAGGTTCAAATGAAATATATTTAAATCCCTCTACTTGTAATTTGTACCATGTAATATCATACTGTAAATGACAAACCATGGAGTTTAAGAGCTCAGAAGTTATAACAACTCATATAAATCTGAACAGAACTGTGTTCTGGGGCTCTCTTTTCACATATGATACATTCCTCCTTACCGTGCTCCACAACATCTTCACCAACTCAGTTTCATACTGCCAAATCCTTTGCCCCATTTTATCTCACAGTACAAGTAATCTGCCTCTACAGCATAATTTTTCTTATTCATAACTTTTAGGACATAAACATATACTTACTGCCCAAAATACTTAAAATCCATTTGCCCAGGTCATCAAACGCAACGTTCTTGCTTTGTGTCATATAGAACACAACAAATTTTCATTAAGAGGTATTTTCCATAGCTGATGTGAAAGTTGAGATGCATTAAAAGAAATCAAAGCTCCAAGTAACCATTTGACATATTGTTATTACTAATCATCCTAAGCTGCAATAATATTGTGCTTTAGGAGAAAAATATTTAGCTTGATTTATCTTTTACATCCTATACTTCAGGCTTTTTTCCTAACCCAGGAATAAACATCTTGGCTAAACAGTCTTTACCCAAGATTCATCCAAATCATTCGTCAGAAACACAACGCACAGATCCTGAAAGTCAGTGACAAGTCTTACACCAACCTGACAGGGGTCTGCACGGTACCAAGAGCCAGGTCTACACCTAGCTTCGGACTCAAGAAGGTGGATTTACACATCTTAGTTCACACAGAATGTCAGGAGTTGGACGGCACCTCCTAAAATGATCTAGTCCAGCCACACCCCCCTCCCAGTAAAGCAGGATCACCTAGAGTAGGTCACACAGGAACACATCCTGGCAAGTTCTGAATGTCACCCTATGTTCTCTTTACAGTCAAAAGAGGAGAGAAAAAGGACTATGTCATGGCTCATCTAACCACAGAAGAAAGCCTCAAAACAGGGAAAATTACTCATGCTATGGTATGGGTCTATTCTTTTTTCATTGGTCCTACAAGGAGTTTTAGGCAACTGATGTGAAAACTCCCTTCGTGTACTCTAGTAAGACAAATCAGTCAACTTTGAAGGCAGATACAGATATTTCAGAGGCAAATTCCTTCAGTCATAAACCAGCAACGTTGGGAATGTCAGCAACTCAAACTCTTGCTCATTTGACACCCAGATACCTGCTTACAGACCGCAAAAATCTCCCTTGAGTTCAGAAGATACATTACATAATCCTCAAGCTCTCTTCATACAAATTCTACTATAAGAAGTGCCATGCAAGAAGTGTAGGTGAAAAACTATTAGACAGTTCAAATTGTATACTGCACTGCTTTTAAGTTACTGTTAACTTACATTACTTGGCTCAAGGGCAGCAACTTAAAATCATTTTCAAATTGAAAGCTGCACTCTAAAAAGGCACCAAAAAAATCCACACTTGCAGAAAAAGGTATGCTTGAAAATTTCTTGAGTATGTCAACTGATCTATGTTACTGTTGCATAATCTTTGCAGCAAAAAGAAATGTATTGCCACATTTCAGTACAGGTTATGTAACCTTGTGATATGTTTTGTCTACACACAGATATTACAGTTCAAATCCCAGAACTAATCTCCCAAAAACATAAATCAAATCAGTTCTTAAAAAAAAACCCAAACCCCACAAACCAAACTTAAAAGCTTTTCTGATATATATTTCTCTAATTCCAACATGTTATATTGTTACATCACTTAAAGGCTGTACTTTAGCATGATACAAGTAACTCATTGATGACTAAACTGGTTTTGTAACCCCTAGTTCATTTCTGGTCAAGTCCGTGAATCTAGACAATCTGAGCTTGTACTTAGTAATGACGGATGACACACCCATTTAAAGAGAAAATATGCTTATATTGGTGTTCTTATTTTATCTCTTTATGGGTTTTGCTATGTTTTTGGGGGTTTTTTTTGTTTTGCTTTTAGTTTGTTCTTGGGGTTTTTTTATGCTTCCTCCTAGCACACACGATAGAATAAGTGGCAGCTTCTGCTAAATGCAGCCGTGGTGTTACATCACAGACACGAAGCCATCACACTGCCTGACACTGTTCATAACAAGGGCAGTCCGTGCTGAGAGGCCCTAGAGTGAATCTGAGGAGCGTGTCAGGCCTGGATTAACCGACACTGACAAGTGCGTGTAGAAGGCTGGTAAAATTTCTGTTCATACCTGCTCAACCACAGTCAGATTCTCATTGCTAAGGCATTCAAGTCAGGGTTTTTTAAGTAATTAAACCTGTAAATGTTATTAATATTAGGAGATACTTGGTTTAGTGTTTTCTGAAATAGAATACTGTAATACTTTGCCTTCAAAATGGCTGAAGAAACAAAAGAAAATACTATCTTATCCACAGTTAAAAAAAGCAATTACATGATCTACTCACCCCAGACTTCCCACACATAGGTCATTCTTCATTTTAACTAACTTTAATAAATTATTATAAGGAAATGCTATTACTCTTCCGAATAATAATAAATGAAAGTATTACGCTTCAGGGTAGACTATTTTTATGTTCTTGATAAATATGCAGCATTAGCAACTACAAAGCCATTACATGTTTTATTGTTTTTGAAAGCTAAAGATCAAATGCAGTAACAAAATGACAGAGGAATCCGTTGAAAACCTTTCAAAGAATGAAGGTAGTGTCAGATGCCTCTATCCATCACGTAATGGATGAGGATGGTATTGTAGCCACTGACCCAGTTACTAAATTAGTCCTTAGAGTAAAACACATTTATAATCAGTTAGAATCCAAATTCTATAAGCGGAATTAATTGTCCTTTGGTAAGAAGGAATTGATGTTTTGGCTCTAATTTCTGAAGCTTATTCTCTTTTAATGAGGCTCTTCCTTTTTATATGCATGTTTATGCAATGATTTTCATCCTGCAATAGTATTTTTTTTTGAAAATGTGCAAACATTAGCAGTCCACAAAACAAAAACTAAAGACCTATAAAGAACAAGACTGGTTGCACCGCTTCCATTTGAGAGCAGAACAGACTCAGCAGCTTTCTTAAATCACCAAACACCCAAGAATATCTTTCCTTTTTTGACCTACCTTTTTGTCCATTTCAGAAGTGCCTCAGCCCAGATGCCAGCGGTTTAGTGACTGGTCAAATCTAATTCTGAAGCCTGAAAACACCTTTGGCTACTGCCAAGCTGCAGGAGCAGAGTTTCCCACAGTGAGGCTGCAGTTCTGACACCAGCAAGCCCTCAGCCAGGACACAGCCGGAGCCTACTGCAGCTCCCACCAGCCCACTTGCCCATATTTCCTTTCCTTGTGCCCAGGTCTTCCCTTGGTATGGATCTGGAAAGCACCCGGGATGGATGGATGGAGAGCTAAGGCAGTGTTCCAAGTCCCAGCCCTGGAAACGTAGAGCACGTAGCTGTGCTCAGCTTGTGCAGGAGATGAGTCTAGACCAAGGTTGAATTCCTTCATCGGCCCAGTTACTAGACTGTGAAAGAGACCTGATGTACCAGACCCTGATTTCGAGAGTATTTCTGATTTTTATCCAGCAACTATTTAATAATATGCATAGCCAGTTCTGAAAAAAATTATTCCTCAAAGCAAAACATAGTTTCTTTTGCCCTCTTTGTTAGGCTAGAGTCACCTCTCACCTGATGCTTCTCTTGGCCTCACAAATACTGCAAAAACTGCATCACTGGCTGGAGCCCAGCAGCTTCTACTGTAGCAAGTACTCACTCTTCAGCAGCTGGAAACATCCCTCAAGCAGGTGAAAGTCTCACCTACGAAACCAGATCCCAACGCAGAGATATGCAAAATTGCTTCAGAAGAAAGAACATTTTTCCCACAATCCGCAGAATTACTCAGTGTAACTTAAGCATATTTTGATCTTAAGAGATTTCCAGTATTCCTGTGCCTGAATATGCACCTCATGTTCACACAAAAATTTTGATTCCTACATTAAAAAAAAAACAACAAACAAACCCACCACCACACACAGGAAAAGTGAAGAATTAAGCTAGACTCCAGGAATATACAGATGCAGCAGCTGTATTCAACAGAACTGCTTTTAGAAGCCAGTCAGCACCACCCAGCAAATCACAGTTTAAATGCTACTGGTTGAACTCATGAAAGGACATACAACAGTTAATTTGCAACTTCTCTACTTCCTTTGTAAAATAAGTCCACAACTAATCTCTACTGTGAGGCTTAAAAGCATTTTATCTCTCATCCACATACTATTTCTTTGATAGCATTTGGTCACACCCTTCACAAAGGTTGTTTGCATTTGATTTATGTAAATCCAAATTGTTGGCTTTGTTCATATCACCTGCTTAGGGAAGTGTATGAAGTTAGCATTTAAAAATGAAATGTAGGCATACATTTTCAGCAGCTGATTACAACAAAAGCAGACCAAAATTACTTTCTTTCACGATATTTTTATAGGCATTAAGCAGAATTAAGTTCTGATGTTATACCGCACTTAAGCTACCGAAGTATTAACTAAGAACAACTGGCTTCTGGCTGGACCTTGGCATCATTTCAAATCAGGTATGTATACAAATAAGTTACCACATTATTCTGAGAACATAATCAGCTCCATTTATTCTACTTTTAGAGCGTCACATATCAACCTAGTGCTCTCGTTAGGCTGTAAGAATAAAACAACTACTATGTACTTGAATATGTGAAGTAACATAGTATCTTAAATACAGCATCTTAAATATATTCATAAATGTATTTTCAATTAATACATAAACATTACACAGCATTATCTATTATGCAGTATTTAATATATACTACAATCTACATTATAGATGAAAAAGAGCAAAAGTTCTGTAGAAAACAAGTTGAACCTAACTCTCCAGACTGAGAATTTTTGTTGGTCAGTCAGAATTTTTTAACTGTTCAGTCTTCTCAACTCTTGGAAAACTGTATCACAGCTGAATTTCAAGAGAAATGTAGCTTCAGTTGCATTAGATTAGCCAGATTTTCTACCTGGTCTTACAGAACCGTTGTTGTAAAACTGAATTTTAGTTTTGCTCTTGTTTCAAATATTAAGATTCAAGTTCACTTTACCCATCACAGGGGCACAAACTCAGTGAAGAAACATCTACACCTTGCAGAGAACCTCTTGCACTTATATTGCGTACAGCACTGGAAAGATGAAATGCTCTGCAGAATTGCACAAATCCAAAAAAAGCAAAGGATAATTCAGAACTTAATTGAACAGGATCAATGTCAGAAAAACATCCGCAAAACATCCAAGCCCATTCTACCACAAAATACCACAACTGTACAAATCTGGGAATTAATTTCTGCAAAATACTAACCCTGGTGACACGCCTTACAGATAACTTCAGGGCAATAACCTACTAAGCTGGAAAAATAGTGGTCAGTTTACTAGAGGTGAACACTAAAACACACCACCTAGCTTGAGCTGTGTCTTTCTCTAAAGCCAAGAAGTATCTCTCAGAGTTTCAGTCCTGATTTTACTGCATATTTTCAGTTCTTGACTAGCCCTCTGGCTCTTAACAGTGAAAGTGGAATCAGGAAGCTGGTAATGTCATAAACACTGTGTTCAGCCATCTTCAGTGGCATCTGACTCAGAACCCCTCAGAAGCTTTTTGTTTCAATATCTTGTGTGACAAAAGATCGTCACCTGGTGCTACTTCTGCTATCTCTACTAGCAACCTGATTCTGTCTCTGACTGCTAGATGTAGCCAGTCGCAGAAAATCAGCAGCTGCAGGCAGATGTATTATCTTTAATACTCATCACAGACAAGTGCCCAACGTTTAGCAACTGAATCCTTCTTTTAGTGTGCTATATTATATATATATATATACACACATTATATAGCATCAAGTCCAATTACAAAACAGTTTTTCACTGTCAAAACACAGATCCAACAGGTAACTCAGGCAGCTCGGATTAAGAAATGACTCGCTGTTAGAGTTTAGTTTACCCAAGTGGACATTTTCCTGCTTTTATGTGCACCTCAGAGAAACGCATGACACTGGACTCCGGCTGAACAGTGTTATCAGAGAAGTCTACAAAGGTCTTAAGCAGCTGTTCCAAAACGTATTGTGAGCCCATGCACTTGCACTCTTGTTATTCTGCAGCCCAATGTGAGGAAAGATTTGCATGTGGAGAGTTCAGTGCGGTGGTGACAGAAATTTGTTGATGCAATACTAGATGCCTTACTCCAAGAAAAACCCTAATCTGCTTCACAAGGCTGCCCTTCTGGATACCAGGAGAGCATTCACTAGTAAAATAAAGAACTGATACAGCAGACTACAGGTACAGAGACATTGGAACCACTGACAGGATTAAATTCAGCTTTCTCATCACAGGAGCTCTGAAAACCCCAAATATACACAAAAAGCTACATCACTGGAAATAATGTACTCGGTGCTTTTGATCATGGACTGTAAATTAAGATGAATGTTTCTGAACTTCTCCCTAAACAAATCTAAAGTCCCTCTTAACAAGAACAGGCACGATATTCCAAAAGGGATGTGCTTGAACTGTAGGTAAAAAAAGACAAGCATGCAAAACTTTTATTCATACTTAGAAGACCTATGTAATATGGAAGACTTAGCAAACACTACAAATGACTTGATCATGTATCCTATCCATAGATAAAAAAATAGTTACGGTAGAAATATATGGGAAGAAATAGCAGCAATTTATCCTTAATTATATAAAAACCCCATATAACTCGCCTAAAAATGGATCCATTGTAATAAGCTTCAAAAAACTAAACAAAAATGTTATTGTTAGTCACTCTGAATCTACAGTCAATCCTAAACAGAACATCATACACACAGTCACATTTCAATCAATTCCTGCATGACTCATGCTAGGCATTTTAGGGCATCAAGTAATTGGCATAAAGGTAAAAATTTTAAATTGAAGAAAAACCAAAACACATACAAAAAGTTCTACTTCCATCCCACCCCCAGGCAAATCCCAGAAGTAAAATAAAACTATTATGTTTAGACTCAAAGCCTCCAATATAACAGAACTTTCTGAACTCCTTTGGTAAGGTTCAAAGCACAGGTCAGCTGACAGGCCTCCCTGCTACATTCAGAATAAAGAGACGCATTAAATAAGACGAAAGACAGTTCCAAGACTCAGTTCCAACACACATCATTTTGAGTACACATTGTTCCCTAGGCCTAATTGCCCGAAAAAAGGCAATAATGTGCTGTGATAGCCATTGCACTGCCATGCAGCAACCTCACCACCGTCCTGAGCCACCTCCAAATGCTGCTGAAGCAGCAGAGGGGACACAAGGACCAGCACGATCTGTCATCAATCCTTCAGGTTGGCAGGATTTTCTGTTGCAGTAATGGGGAGTGTTAAAAGACTTTATTTTTGCACTAATGGCCTACCTCTGGGCACACATAAGACAAATTTTTTAACAGCAGGATGATAGCATGAGAAGTCAAGTTGTATAATTTATTAAAAGGAAGTAATGCAAATGGAGAGCTCTGAGGGGATACGAGCTCACTACAGTTACTTTGGGGAGTTTGGCGATAGAAATATTCCTTTTGAGCTTTGCAGAGGGAATTAGGTTTTTCCTTTTATAATGTGATGTGCTGGCTGACATAGGGCTTTGCATAGGGCCTCCATCCAGTTGCTTAGAATCACCCTATTTAAAGGCTGGTTAAAAGCAAACTGAAAGAAATGCATTAGCTCAGGAAGCTAAATGACACACTATCAGTTCGACATAGAGATACAGCCTTGCCACTGTACTTGCAGAACTCACTAAGCTTGGTCCCAAAAAATGACATAGCCGTTACCATAGGAACCGCTTATTTAAAAGGGGCAATACTAGCACGAGACTGACAAAAAGGGGACAATCTAAACAAAATGTGGCACAGAAAGATGTTATTGCCACACTGACCTAACTTTTATTGGTATTTGAAGGTACAGATTCTTAGCAATGAATATTTCATAGCATTGCAAACAATCACATACTTGCACTAGTTCCTACACACACTCACACCTATATTTAAACCACCCCAGAGTCTATTTCTCCTCACAGCCCCAGGTCTTCACAAACTACTTAAAGATAGTCTGTGTAGATGTAGCTTATTCTTTTCCTCGTAATAAAATGAGCTCAATGAGCATAAGGGTATGTTAAAAAAAAACCCCCACAAACCAATAAATTTCAGTCAAGCTTAATTCTTTAGCATTATTTCTTAAAGTTAGTATTTGGTACCTGGAGTGCTACACAGAACTGGCAACACAATTCTTCCCTTGATACAACTAAGAAGGTTAAAATCCTAACCTCACAGCTCAAACCAACAACTACTATCTCTAAAGAACACTTTCCTTTTGTCCCTCTTCAGGTACAAAAAACACTTTTATCCAGCTACTCAAAGCAACACGTAGCATACCACATCCACTACAACTGTCTATAAATATGCAGAGTATACTCTGTCTTCCATGTTAACTATTACAAGTTTTTTAATCTTTGTCTTTTGCATCATTAAGAAATCCAAGAAAAAAACATGGGCTTTTTTGCAACATCGTAGAGTAAGAGCAGTGAAAAACATAATGTATGTAACACAATGAAACCGAGCCCTAAACTACAAAATTCTGCGAACAAAGAAGCTTTCTAATAGCTGGAGACAGATATGTCCGGACTGTGCCGACATTTCCCAGGCAGGCAGAAGTTGCTTTTGCAGCCCAGTGCAATTCCAGCTATCACCTTCCCTTAAGTTTTAGAATTCTTGATCATTTAGTAATGCATATTAGCTGCTTAGACATTCTAAAACAATTTTTTAGCCTAATATTACAGAATTTTAAGAAATATCCCAAGTCCAGAAATTAAAAGAAGTTGAAAACTAATTTGACTATGTTATAGCTTTTATTATAACATATACGAGGTCAACACATCATGCAGATGAAGAAATTAGGTCTCCTAGTAAGAGCATACAGATTTTGTCCAGTATTTCCAAGAGAGTTTGTGAAATGTTCACTGTGCATACCCTACTTTCAAGTGCCTGAAACTACTGCAGTGGCACTACACACATTATTTTTCATCAGTTAATGGCTGAAATAACACTGGAATAGTTTAAAACACAAAAAATATCGCATAGTTTCTACAGGTATTGTATCTACAAGACAAAGTCTCCACTTCTGCCTCCGTATGAACCAAATCCCAGTGAACTGACTGGTAATTGGATAATTTAAAATTTTAAGAAATGCAGTTAAAAATACATCTGTCTCTTGTACAGACTATTAAAATAATACAAGTTCTGAGCACAATTTTACAGTCACAATGCACAGTTTAATAGAAGTTTCATATATTTTCTAATACAACAGTAGAAAATATTTTGCAATTGTTATGTGCTTTGATTTTTACTTATTTAATAACATATGCCAGTGTAATTGACAAATTTGCAGGAGGGAGTTCTCAACATTTAAGCACAACCCAGTAAAGAGACTTAAGTTAACCATGTGTGTTAGTATACATAAAGGACTTGGTTATCTGTGCTTGCAACAGTATTTAATTATGTGCTTGTTTACCTAATAAGTGATATTGGAGCCATAGATTTTAAAACACCATTCTCTTCCTACTAGTTTCTTCCACTCCAACTACAAGTAAATACAACTATCAAGAATCTTTGTGACATGTCCATGATCAAATTTAGACACTTGAGCAGTGTCTTAAAACCTTATTGACATGTTATGTAAATCCCACTGCTAGAAAGTATGGAGGATAATGCACAGGGCTGATAACAGAAAAGGGTTGCTAGCCCCAGCACAAAGGGTCAAAAGCTATACTTGTCTACTCTTATTCTAAAGATTCTTTTTCCCATGTCAGGGTTAGGTTGTAGCTCTAAATCTGCCAAGTTATACTGTAGCTCCTTATGAACTATCTGCTCCCTGAACAAACACTAGAACTGCAATGAACATTCAGGGTTCTCAATTCATTCTATGTAAGAATCAAATTGATTTATTATGTTTCAAAGAGTCAAATGGTGATTCTGTATCAAAGCTTAAAAGCTAAAAACCGAAGATTAATAACTTAATGTCACTGCCAAAATCGTAACTCATTAAGCATTGCTTAATTTTAGAGAGTTGCTCTGACCTGCATTTTTAAGCATCAATAACTGAAACCTTGAGCAGCTGTATTTGTTAGCTAGTAGCTTTGTTCATGATGTACTTTTACTCATTTAATCCTGAACATGTTTTATGATTCTATGTTACCAAAAAAAAAACCCCGAAAAAACAAACAAACCCACAAGCTACCATGTGCCCCAAGTTATGAAGCAATATATATTCGTTTCCCACTTAGGAACAGGTAATTACTTAACCTGAAATATTAAAGATTATTATTTTTCAACTCAGGCTTTCATGCTGCAAACTGAACTAACTCACTAGTGTTTGCACACAGCCTTCATTCAAATACACTCTCATGTTGATTTCTACACCTATTAGCAACACACTTTATTCAACTTCAATTATACATTATGGGTGGACATAGAGGATTAAACTGATTGTCTGGTGGGCAGTTCCCCCAGTGTGTTAACTTCAAAGATAAGAATATGAAATCTGAGAGGTCTGTTCTGGCTCCTTCAAAAAAAGCAAAGCTGAAAAATGTACATTGCATTTTTATTGGGTGAGGGCAAATCACTTTTTTTATACAGGTTTTTGATGCATGGCCTAACGCTGGCCTCAGCAAAAAGATAGCAAATCTTAGAATTTATTATTGTCAATAGTCTGCATGACCTTTACTTTAACTGCATCTCGGCTGTCAGTAATAATCCAAGGCTGCACTTTCAATGATAGAATGAGAGATTTTGCATATTGAGTCTCCAGGTCTCCTTGAAAGTGTTCAGAAATCACAGTCATTTATTCCTATTGGCAGGGCAAGGTCTATTATGAAAGCTCATTCGTCTTTACTTGAAGATGAAGAGTGGAGAAACTCCATTTTTTCTCTGAATCAAGTACTAACTACTGTAGTTTTCTCAAATAAATCAACAAGGAGGCTTCTAGGTCCAGGGTCTGAAATCTTTTCTCATTCAGGGCACCTGTTCTCTAACAGTTCCCTTCACCTTTGCAACATACAATTTTGGTAGTAGATAAAATAGCACTTTAACACCGACCTGGGGATTTTACATTCTAACCTTTCTTCATTTGTGGTTTGTTTTACCCGACAGGTTAGAGAGTCTGCAAGTTCAGAAAGAATCAAGCAAGGACAGGATTGCAAGGGTAATAATAATAAATAACAGGCTCACGCTGGCCTCCTCTCCCTAGAGATGTTTTTAAGACCAAAAATTACTTAAGCTACATAAGACATGATATGTGTAGCTTTGTGATAAAATATACTTAAAATGTGCCTCAGGCTAGGTGCAGATCAACCCCAGGTAGTTCTTTGCTGCTTCAGCTGACTGGGTGAGTCAAAGCCAGTCTAGAAGTCAGAGACCTATATCGCCATGACATTATGCACAAGCTGATACGATCCTTCCTTGTAGATAGTCTTATACAAAAAGTGTGCAAATACTATGCACTTTAAGGAGAGATTACAGGACACAAAGAAAGAAGGAAACGAGACTTTCCTTGTTACAAGTCTGAAATAAAAACTGCATTTGTACCCTGACTCTTCAATCTCTCCTCAGGTTTTACATTTCTGGCATCACTTAGGAGACCATTCCTGATCTCCACAGGAGACCCTTCAGACCCACAAAGAGAAAAGTTAGGGCAAGGGAAGGAAATGATTCATCCTCAGAGACAGCAGCAGTATCCTACAAGGCATGCCTAGATCTAAGGTCCCGCTAAAGCAGATAGCTCTTCTCCCGCAGTGACTTACTGAAGCCCACGGGGTTCTGCAGAGACTCAACAATCTGTAACACATGGCAAATTGTGAGATTCAGGACTAAGCTCCAGTTAATTCTTCCTCCAGGGTAAATAGATACCCCCAACTCCCTTCCTTTTAATCTCCAGTTTATGGCAATTCATCACAAGAGAAGTTCCAAAGGAAACAGCAGGCACAGGAAGCTCTAGCTGACTGGGTCTTTGGCAGCCATATTTCTAGTGAGGTTCAGCAACCTTTTTTCCTAAAAAAGTTTACTCACTAAAAATGTAGTTTCAGGTCAACTGCTACTATTCACAAATTCATTTAGCTCATCGCTCCAGTGAATGTGTATTCATCTATATAAAGTGGAACACTGTCAACAGGAGAGACAGACAGCAAGTCCTACAGGCACAGCAAGTGTTCTCCTTTGCTCTCCAGTTAAAATGCAGGATCCCATAAGGTATTTGTTTGGTTTACCATTCTGAGTCTGCATGACGAGATTGAGTAGATTTCATACACAGAAAATACACCAAATATTCCTTAAGAAGGGCAAGAATAGTGTTAATATACCTCACATCATATTTTATAACAAATGGGTTGCAATTAGGACAGCTGAATTCCTTAAAACAACCCTTCTCTCTCCCTTCATGCCCAAAGATTATATTAACATGTCTAGGTTGCCTCAAAGGGTTGGGAATTCTTACCGCAATAACAAGAGCTAAGATCTTTCATGCCTTACCTATTTTGCACTCCAATCAGCCTCAAAACCTTTGATAATAAGAAAAGTCTAATTAATTCCTGCTAGGTCACATTACTGCTGTCAGGAGTCCTTCTGTACTTGCATATCTTCCTCTACCTTCTTTGTTTTACTTTCAAGAAAATTCTTGCAAAAATCTGTCTTTCTGCCAGTGCTCTTATCTAAGTCTCCACACGAGACATGCTCTGAGTTTTAGCATCTGCCATACGGACTGCAGGATGAGCAGTCATTCAACTTCCATATCATACTTTCTAGTGGCTTGTAGGCACCATGTCATCTCCTCAAGCCAGTCTACTAACTTCTAATTCATTGTGTGCCCCTGAAATCTTTTAGTCATTGTTAAGGTGTACACTGCCCACACTAATACATAAAGAACACAGAGAATGACAACATTCTGTACAGCCCTGTAAAAATCCTCAACTCTTGCCCTTTAACCTTTGGATATGACAGGATTTTAAGCCATTTGGACTCTCATGAGTAGTACATTTTCCAGGTTCAGTGAGCATAGCATGGTTAGTTCACAGGGTAAAAAGTCCCTTTTATTCCAAGCTACTTCTTACCTTTTCTATATGTCCTGAATAACGGAATACATGAATTCTCTAACATAATATTTTACTACTCCCAGTAGAGCCATCTCATTAACAAAAGTGTACGATCACCCTAGCAAATATGATTATAACATCAAATTATTTTGCCAGTTACCTGATGAGATCTTCAGAGGTTCACTGAAGTATTTATTTTTCCCCTCAGTGCCAGCAGCTTGTTGATCTACCTTCCTTGCAACAAGTAGGAAAGCACAGCGATACATTCTGTATAGTGATACGTTCTGGATAGTATTTGCTACAGTACAGATTCTTTTGCCAATTGCACAGTTAACACTTGAACCAGAAGTTCTCACAAAAGAAATGCCTACTGATATTTCTTCAGTTTCACCCCTTTCATGTTTAAACATACCACATGTCCTCTGTGCTTCCTATTCAGAGAGGCTACATTAACTTTAAAAGGGTAACCAAGATTCTCAAGCAGTAAAGCCAGAAAAGAGAAGCACAAAAATGAATCAGCATTGCTTTTTATAATCACGGTAAAGAAAGAGATGTCCCTACTATAAAATCTCATCACTGGTCACAATACACGTTTAATTCCCCTAATATTAGCAATCTTTTAATATCTTCACACCAGGTTACATCTGAAGACATCTAAAAAGCATTAAAGCTTACCTTATACTCCTCTACGAGCAACTGCTGTACTTGCCATAGAATGTAAAGAAATGGCAAGGGGAAAGAGGTGCATCAAATTTTCAAAAAAAAAAAAACAACCCTGGCCAAAATAACTGTACTCCTTGCATTTGCATCTGTTCTTGTGGCAGAGTGCAGATACCTGCTGATGATGGCTTCAGACGCCAGAAATAAAGCTAATTAAACAGATCAAAACGAAATAAGCTCTAAAAGATGCTCAGCTAAACAGCAAGTCTCCCCAAGATGTATTCAGTCAAGGAATTTAAACAAAGAAGTTAAGTTTCATGTAAGTTTCATTATTTTTCTTAGTAACTTTCCTAACAGGATATATGTCTCCAGGTGGATATTTGTCCAGTTCGCAATTCGTACATATTTTGCACAAAAGCTTAAGGAAAAGATAGACTTTTCAGGGAAAAAATACTGTTTTTTTTTCCTGCCCCCACCTCAAGTCCTTAAAGGCCCACCGGGACCTTTCCCCACCCCCTTCAGTGGGCGCCAGAGCCAAGTTCAACAGGAGGTTGAGAAGAACAGCGCCACATTCAGTGCATAAATAAAATTAATCAACGAATTAAAAAAAAACCAAAACCACTCACACGCACCTTGAAATTGCATTCAGCCGGCAGCATGTTCCTACCGCTCGATGAAACTCCC
>NW_009733815.1:0-580 GCF_000703405.1 Apaloderma vittatum
AGGTAGTTCTGTGGATTTAATATAGAGCAGAGGAGCGTATTATATTTTCTGTTGAACCAGACCTTCTTGGGTTTGGTTTCATTTATCAACTACTTGGGGTTTGTTTGGCTTATCAACTGCTTTCTCTTTCTGGCCTCAGACATGCTTATAAGGATTTTCTAAAGCTGTCTGCCAGCACCTTGTTTCTCCCTGAAATTCCCTGACCTTCCCTCTCAGACCTACACATGGCCAATCACTGCTACCCAATCTTCAGAAGAAGCCTTGAGTTTCTTGGTCCTTCCTGGTGCTTATTAGGAAATTCCTGAATCACTTCAGAGCTCCTACTGAGCATTCTTGCCCATAGAGTAGGTGTGGAAGGGGTGGGGGCGAAATCAGGATCACTGAAAAGGAACCAGAATGCAAATTAGCAAAGGATCAAAATGTCATGCCAAGTTGCAGGCAGAGCACAAGGGTTGTTGAGTGGTTAATTACTATGGAAACATCTGAGTATCATCAGGAAGGGGTTAGGGCACCCGGCTGAGGGGCATCTACACTAATGCATGCAGCAGGGGTAACAACCAGGAGGAACGGGAGGCAATTG
>NW_009733815.1:804-1114 GCF_000703405.1 Apaloderma vittatum
AAAGGAAAAGCCAAAAAGATGGACATCATCGTGGGAGTTTGCTACAGACCTCCCAACCAGGATGAAGAAATAGATAAGATACTTTATAGGCAATTGGGTGAAGTTGCACGGACTCTACGTCTTGTTCTCATGGGGGATTTTAACTTCCCAGACATCTGCTGGAAATACAGTACAGCAGAGAGGGATCAGTCCTGGCGGTTCCTGAAGTGTGCGGGAGATAACTTCCTGACACAGATGGTGAGGGAACCAATGAGGGGAAGTGCGGTCCTGGACTTGCTACTTGATGACACCAAGCTGGGAGGGAGTGTCG
>NW_009733816.1:0-311 GCF_000703405.1 Apaloderma vittatum
GGGGTTATTCTGCTGTATTGGGTTTGCCTGTGCAGAATTCGGTGGCAGGGGGAACTGTAGGGATGGCGTCTGCAAGAAGCTGCTAGAAGCTTCCCCCGAGTCTGATGGAGCCAATGCCAGCCAGCTCCAAAGAGGGACCTGCCACTGGCCAAGTCTGAGCATATCAGTGATGATAGGATAGGAACTCCTCTGTGAACACATACTGAAGAAACAGGGAAAAAAGAACTGTGCCTCACAACAACTGGCAGAGAGACAGAGGAGTGAGAATATGTGCAGACACCAAGGTCAGCGAACAAGTGGGGGGGAGAATG
>NW_009733816.1:449-823 GCF_000703405.1 Apaloderma vittatum
GATGCATGAGGGGGGGTGTGGACCGTGGGAAGCCCGCGCTGGAGCAGGCAGCTGCCAGAACCTATAGCCCGTGGAAGAGAGTAATGTCCAGACTGGAGCAGGTTGGCTGGTGGGACTTTTGTGACACCATAGAGGACTCTCGCTGGAGAAGTTTCCCCTGAAGGACTGCTCCTCAGGCTCACGAGGGGCAGATTGTCCCTCATGAGATGTCTTACGTTGGGTGATCTGAGATGAATTGTCCTTCGTGAAACAATTCACGCTGGGGAAGAGTGTGTGAAGCTTGTCTCCCATGAGAGGGGCCCCACAATGGCCCTGGGGAAGTGTGAAGAGTCCTCCTCTGGAGTGAAGAAGAAGTGGTGAACTCCACATGGGAT
>NW_009733817.1:0-280 GCF_000703405.1 Apaloderma vittatum
GACTGAAGCCCCCCTGGGCCAGTGCCCGGTGACCGCCCTGGGGGCCTCACCGTGCTCCCATGACAATGATGCTGCTGTCATTTGCTCAGGTGAGTGTTGGGAAGCAACACAAAGAAGAGACCCCGTTGTGCTGCCAGGCTGCATTTCTCCCTGGAGAAACCCTGACTTCACCAGGAGGGATTTGCAGGGCTTTGCCTGCTGGGCACAACTGCTCTGCTGGGGGAGAAACTGAGGACTGAAGAGGGGCAGTTGTGTCTTCCCCCCGGGGACGCAGCTCCGG
>NW_009733818.1:0-18446 GCF_000703405.1 Apaloderma vittatum
GGGGGGGGTGTGTATGTGCGTTATTAATTAAAGTGAATTTGTGACTGTTGCGAGAATTATCCTTAACGTGGTCACTTGAAATCGGTGCTAGGAGGTGTGTGCTATCGCCCACCTGCACTTTTCCCTCTTTTTTTAAAGAGAAAGACGGTTCAGAAATACGTATTGTGGTGCCAACGCGCGGTTAATGCTCTTTTTATACCCATTAGATTAAGTGAGGCTTCTTCCAGGCGTTTTTTTTGTGCTTCGCAGCGCTCACGGAGACAAATTTGGTCTTTAAGTCCGTGGCCAACTTCTGCAGAGTTGAACTGGAGGAGAAGAAGCAGGTACATGAAATAGCAAAGGAATAGTTTGCCTCTTCTGAACTCTTCTTATAAAAGCTCTTTTAAAGTAGCTCATTGCTGGGATAAGAAAAACCCCTAATAAATTGCCAAAGGTGAAATGAATTGCATACTTGCAGGCATATGGGGGAAGAAAAGCCTGAGCCTTGGAGTTCTGTTAATTCCCAGGAGCAAGCGTGACTCCTCTTTGGGTTCTTTAACCAGACTTTGACTCGAAGGAGAAACAGTTTTCCCCGGCTGAAAAACTCTTCTCAACAAATCTGGTGGGTTTTTGGCTGCGTGCGAAGGTCTCGAGATGGGGTGTAAATGCGAAAGAAGGCACCGCTGGCTGTTTTGCGCGCGGTGTTGTCGGAAAGCTCCGTTAAAAACCCCGGCGCTGGGGAAGTTGGAACAGCTGCCGAGCCAAACGACAGCTCTCACGGCGCGGGGCTTGGTTTCGCCTTCAAAGAAACGGCGATACGTTGCAGCCCGCTAAAATAGGCGAGGTGGGGAGTAGCAACACGTTCCCCTGCAGCGTGCCTGGAAACTGCTAAGGCTGACAGCTCGCAACCTGGTCATTCCTGAAATACACGCTGTCGCTGCGTAAAGCTGCCGTAATAGCGTCTCAAAACCCAAAAACACTGCCCTGGAGAGCACGTCGCAAAATATAATTGTAGGTTGCTCACCTGCTTACTGAAATAATTTGCGTTTGCGAGAGCTGGGTGGTTTGGTTTTCTTTTTTTCCTGGGAGAAGCTGCTCTTCTCTCACTGTTCATGCGCCGCAGCCACAATTTTCCAAGCTGATTTTCCTGTCGTCATCTGGTGAGTCTTTGGTGTCGGAACTGCTGCACGGGTGACTCTAAGTATGCGTCGGTTCCCACGAAAGCGAGGAAACGAAACAGCGTGGAGTAATCCAGCAGAAAGGCTGCGTTGCGCTGATTGAAACGCCGCGCGGGGGAAGCGGCGCGGTCGGCAGCGTAACGCCACGGGTCTGGGTTGGGTTTGGGTGGCTTTAGGGAAAAGTTGGAGCCCGGCAATCACCAGGTTGAGGTTGTTGGCCTGGGTTGAGGTAGCTGTGGCTGACAGCTGCGATAAAGCGTGGCCGGAGTGTTGCCTGCTGCGATATTCCCTGTGCTTTGTTCTGGTTCAGGCAGCATTATGAAATGGCCAGGCGACGTGGGAACAGGCGGTTTCTGTCATCAAAACCACAGCGGGTTTGTCGAGCGGCGGATAATTCTTGAGGATGACTAACTGACGAGAGAGCGGACCACGTAATCACAAAATTTGGTGTCAGGGAAGGAGCCTCAAGATGTACGTTGCCTTCTGAATCTTGAAAAACTCCGGAATTGCCGTGGGTTAGGGAGGTGAAACTCATTGCTAATCTTGCTTGTGGTGGCTCCTCGTTCACTAATTCTTGCCCTCAAAAACCTTTCATTTTCTTGTCTGCCCCCAAACTCCCGGTGTGGGATGGGCAGGGCTGGCGTTAACCGAGGTGGGGTGGGTCTGGCTGTTTCTTGAGAGGTGGAAGGAGAACCAGGGGATGGAAGAAGTTTGGAGGTGGAATTCCTGGTGTCTGCCTGCTGTGTCCTCGGGCGAGCAGAAGGCCACAGGTACAGAGAAAGGAGAAACACCCTGGGAAGCTTTGCTGGTGGTTTTGCGGACGTGAGCGATATCGCAGGAGGAACATCATGAGGAGCTGAGAAGACAGGCGTGGGAAGACCTTTCTTCTCTCTGGGACCAGCTGGAAGGGAGAAAGAACTGTTCTCTCCTCAGCTTTAAGGGGTTAAAACTTCTGGGATAACCAATTTTTGCCTGAGCAGTACGCTAGACTTTAATTCCTTAAACCTTTCATGGAATAATCAGATTGCTGCAGCGTTCGCGTAAGATTGCCTGCCGGAGAAAGAAAAAATGATTTACTGGTTTTCAAAAGCAGTGATTTAAATGTGTAATAGCCATTAGCTTGTTAGGACTAATGACTTTCTATCTTGAGGAGCCGTCCTTAAAGAGCCACGTTAAATAGGATCAGGTTATTTGACGAGCTAACAACACTAAATATTATTTCTCAATGAAGTTTTGATGTTTTAGTTGGTTATATTTAATGTTAGTATTTCAAATGCAGTGCCATCTAAACCTAGTCATGGCTGATGCTTTTTCCAGATAAATACCTGACACAGGAATACAAGGTTTGAATTTGAACCAGCTCCATCTAAATGGTACAGAATAATTAACCCTCTTCGACCTTCTTTGCCGCTCTTCGACCCTCTTCGCTCCTCGTCGACCTTCTCCAGCCTCCCGTATCTTCGTTCGCGAAGCCCATCCATGAATGATTTGCCGAGCCCGACCGTTTTGATCCGTGTTGTACATTTTTATTTGAGCAGAATGGTGACAGGGGGCGGAAATCTGCTGCGCTGTGGGGAGGGAGGTGTAACTACTGTTGTGGCTAACGATTATTGCAGAGCTTGCTTGAAGGGACGCTCCAAGTGTTGGGGCTTTCCAAAGCAGTAAGGAAGAGAAGGCATTAAAATCTCTTTACTGGTCTGACAGCGAAAGGACGGCGACTGGGGACGTTGCATTTCTAAATCAGGCCTGGGGCGGGTGTCCGTAGCGGTGCGATTCCTTGCGTTTCGGACGGCGCTGCGCCCTCACTTTGGTTCCTGCTGGCAGGCAGGGAGGTACAGACACTTGCACAGCGAGAGGAATGACTGAAGTTCAAGGCAGCTGCATTTTTATTTTATTTTTTTTAGGAAGAAGGACTGTCAGCGTTACAGGAAAAGCGGCCGCGGCGTTTCAAAGCTGAAATGGGTGCTGTAGCCAGGCTCTGCTCTCTGTTTTCTGTCCGTTCCCACACTGGTACAGCTGGGTTTCCTTTTTTCTTTCCCTTTAATGTCCATACAACAGCACAAACCAGAGATTCTCCCAGTCTTAATCTTGACTCAGCTTATGAAAATTCTCCAAAAGGCAGGGTTGGGTTGATTCAGGCATCAGTTAAAGGGATCGTGGGTTCCCGTGCTGCTTCCGAAAAGCTTTTTCAGAAAGAGATTAGAGAGGATCCGCCGTGGGGTGATGCTCTTTACCCTCGGAGGAGACCCCCAACTCTCGGGACGGGCTTTCTGAGCGGTGGAGTTGACTTTCCTCCCTCCACCCCTTCGCTCCTGACGCCGTTGATAACTGCTCGTTGCAGATTGATGTACCCAGGAGGGAGGGGAGTGTTGTGAAAAAAGAAAAAAGCATGAGTAGCTGGCAAACGTTCAGGTCTTTTCGATGCAGTTCGGAGTCTTCATCGGCGTATCGGGGGTCCTAAATTTAAATAGAGGTCGGCAGGAAAAACAACGTAGCGGTCACGTGCGTGGTGGCGAAGGCTGGGCTTTGTCACGAGAGTTTTTACGAAAGATTTCTGACGCGTTTTGGATTCAAAACGTGAATTGGATAAGGTCAGGGAGAGATGAAGTACGGATAATGATACCGTGCTGCTGCAGTTAAAAGGGAGGTCAAGCCCACTTCGTGTCTTGCAGATAATTATATTGGCTCGTAAATTTTCACAGAATTTATTTTTTTTTTTTCTCCTCCCTCATGCACAAACAGAGACGGAACCTGACGAACGGGAGCTTTCACTTGCCTTCAGAAAAGCAGGAGAGACCTGGAGGGTCAGCAGGATGCTCCTCGGCGTCGGTAGGGTGGGAAGTGACCCCGCACTGATATCCCCCTGCTCTGCCGTTTTGACCAGGCTGCTTCCCCGTGTATGTCCAATCCCTTGTACAATTTTAGGCTTAAAGGGCGTTAACGTGATTTATATATAAAATTTTATGAGTTTTTTTTTTCCCGTGAGTCATCGAGACTTCCTCATAGCAGCCTTCTTCGAGACATTCCAGTAAATGCCATTAACGACTGGGCTTATTTCACTTTTTGAAGCGGAAGGTGAAGAGTATTTGCCATCTGGGTGGTTTTTACGGTGGCAGGATTCTGCTGCCTTTTACAAAATCCGTTTCTGGCTCGCGTCTTCCGCAGGTGTTTTGTAAACCGCCACGACTCTGGGCTGGGTAGCGCGGTTCTGTTTGTGCAGCCAGTCGAGTGTGAGAGACGGGATTACGTGCTAAAGAGAGACCTGGGCAACCCAGAACTCATTCCTGTACTTACCGAGCAGGTTTTTAAAGTGGGGAAATGAAGGGAAATGAGGTGTGTGGTCGCTTGGGTTACAATACTGGGTGTTTGGCCTAGAGGGAAAAAAGCACCGAGGTAACAGCTTCTGGTAACGGTTGGGCGCGGTCTTTGTCTTGGCCTTTTTTTTTTCCTTTTATCTGGTTTTCATATTGATTAGCACCGAAAATGACTGAATTAGTCCTTCTTCCCTTTCCCACCCAAATTTAAATACGTGCCGGAGCTTCTAGGCGGGGACACCGCGTCGGCTGGAAGGGAAGGGCTTCGGCTCTCGAGGTACGACCCGCCAGGGACACGTGGGGACACGAGTGTCTGGCGTTTACCTGTCTATTAGGAGATTTTACTGATTTTTTTTTTTTTATGCTCGCTGCGGGCTTCTAGTGGGTTGAAAGGGAATTTAAAGTGGAAGACTGAGAAGTGAGGTGACGCTCACTTTCTTGCCTGTGCACTCCTTTTTTTTTTTTGTTTTGCCGAAGGAGCAGAAGCCACTTTTGCAAAGCTTTGGTGTTTTATTCTTTTCCTCAGACGTCTGTTAAATGTCTTCTGTTGAAAAATGATCTGAGAGTGCAATTTTTCGGGTGAGACAGCAAAGCCATGTGGTAATGTCTGTTAAATAATAGAAAACTTTAAACGATCAGTTCAATTTTAGATATTATTAGACCTGGCTACAAGTGATTTTAAATTTCCAGTGTGCTTAAAAAAAATCCCCTTTTTGAGGAAAAGAGCATATTTGTCGGGTGTTTTTGGGATCAGCCTGAAAGCTGCACATCCATATATTTAAAGAACTTCTACAAGGCAGTATGTTTTATGTATGTTCCTTTATTCAAAAGGGTAGCCTGGCTTACTAAAAAAGAGTTGTAGGTGGCTTGCCAAGAGTCTTTTACATCCTGAAGCCTGAAACTGTCTGCGTCGCAACGCTGCGAGGCAGCCGGGCCAGAAAGCATCCGTCTGGTCCTCCGGGGGGTTTCCACTGGGAGGAAGAAAAGGAGGAAAGATCATTTCTTTCATGCTACCGTCGCGTTGGCTACGTATTGTTGCTCCCAGCTCCTGTATGAAAATTCTTACATGTGTCTAATTTTGAGCAGAGGAGCCAGCTTTCATTTCGTCTCAGCGTAGCTCCAGTGAGTTGTTTGATTTTATTTTGTTTCGAGAGGGGGAAAAAAAAACGTTTGGCTCGTTGTGGGCCATTTGTCTGGCAGCTGTCAGGCTCTGCTTTTTCGGCAGATGATTGCAGACAAATTATAGCGTGATGCTGGGATGACTGGACGGGGTTTTATCTTATCTTTTTCTATATCCTGTCTTCTTTCTCCCACTCAGGAAGGACTTGCGAGGCTACTTGCTGATAATATGCTCTTCAGTTTCGGTCTGTCTGCTCCACTTTGCGTTGCAGATGTGCCTGTATATCCTTTCTCCGAGGGAAAACGTGTCTAATTTGGCTGTGTTAAGGAGTTAGTTTTCTCTGGGATGCTGCGTTTGGCGAGAGACGTCCCACGGTAAGAGAGCAACAGGCCGTGAGGTTTTGAGGCTGACGAGGGACTAGAGTTGAGCCCTTTGCTAAGTTGGTTGTGACTAGGGGAGGGTTAGTACCACTCAGAATCGGAGGAAAGAAATTTTCTGCAGAAGACTAGGGGAGGTTTTCCGTTCGTGTTACAGAGCTTTACATTTCTGTTCAAAGGATGTAGCTGAAGAACTTCGAAGACCAGCCACGTCCAGGTCAGTCACGGGCTGTCTTTCTGCTCCAGCCTGTGTGATTTCTTCAGGAAGATAGCCAGAGCTAGAAATAATGGATTTCTTTTTACATAAAACCACTGATTTTCCATCAGAAACTGCTGCCATCAGTGTTTTTCGTCTCCTAGAAGTGACTCGGACAGGAAACTTAGCAGGCAGCCTGCCCTTCTCTCCAGATCGGCTTTGCCTCCCTCTCTGCTCTTTGCTTCGTTGGAAATCTCCACTCTTGGCTTGTCACAAAGTTAATGGTACGTCTGTGGGGATGAGAACAGGTCTTGGTGGTACCGTGTTACGCTTGGTCAATGCCCACTTGTCTCTCAGCCCCTTTCCAAAGTATTTTTAAACCCCGAGTTGACGTTGGGGTCACCTCTCTGCGTGCCCTTGCTGCCTGCAGCCTGAGGTGGCCTTCAGGAGAGCACTGAGTTTGATATTACTGTTCTTACACTTAAAAAAAAATACATGTAAACTTGGGTGAGTCGGAGCGGTGCTACTACTCGGGGAGGAATTTCTTGCTGACCCGCTGCTGGTACGATAGGCATGCTGTGATTTTTATTCGGCGTTTTCTGGAGCCGGCGCTATCTATACACCACTTTGTGTGACTTTTAACTGGTCGTGTGCGTTGAGGGGGATAAAACTTTGTTTTCTGCAGCCGACTTCCTCACACGTAATGTTTCCTCGATGATATTCCAGCTCGCGCGACTGTAGAATTGCTTCCCGCAGCTCTCCGTGTTCCTGATGGGCGTGCAAACCTTGGGAGGCTCGTCGGTGTGGTGGGATTTGCAGAGCGGCAGAGGGAAGGCGCGGTGCCCCAGGAGTAGATTTTCCTCTCCCCGGAGGCTATAACTGAATGTCGAAAGGATTATGTGAAGCCACATCTCTCGATCAAGAAAACGTTCCCTGGAGTATCTGCTGACAATTTTAAATGGTCTCTCCCCCTGTAGTTAGAGGACGTTAAGTAGGAGTGGAACAAAATAATCAGGAACAAAATAATCAATCGAGACGCGAGATAACCGCTCCTGGTCTAGATGGGAATCTTGTCTGCCAAGAAAGCGGCGAGGGAGGGCGGGGGAAAAAGCTTTTTAAATCAAGCTCCATCGAGTTGTGCAGCCTTGAAACGTCACATCATCCTCTGGCTGCTGGCCCTGTTGATAGAGAGGATGGGAAGGGACAGTCAGGAGGCCTCTTGGGGTTTTTGTAAAGCTTAGTTGGTACCATGGTGACACGGCCTTGCGGGTTGGACGGTGCCAGTTGAGCAGAAAGTTGGTTTTTTGGGGCTTTTTGGGTTTTTTGGGTTTTTTGGTGCTTGCGGGTGTGTGGGGTCGATGGTGGGAGAGCCCTTGCTGGTTTTGGCTGCTCTGGCTGCTGGGAATCTGTGGTGGAGTCGCTACAAAACGTGTCGCCCTCGCTGGTTTTACAGCCTGGAGTCCGTTGAGACGCTTTCGGGGTGGGGAAGGGGTGTGTTCTGGAGGTCGTCATGGAAATCCTGAGTGGAGTTGCTTTGGTTTAGCCGTGCAAGATCCTGCGTTACAGCCCAAGGCTGTTTGTTTTCGGAAGCTCGATATATCGAGCCCTTTAGAATTAGAGGCGAAGGAAGGATATTGCAAAGCCTTGTTAATAAATTCCTGATATAAAGATTTTTCTGGAAGAAAGTCTCTTGAAATAAAGTCTCTTGGCTTTAATAACCCCAAACCTCCTCCACAGAAGAACCTTACTTTTGTTTCAGATATGGCCTAGAATTTATATCCTCCAATTGTGAGCCCTGTTTAAGTTAACATTTGTCGGGAAACTTTCAGCATTTTCAAATCCAATTAATTACAGACGTTTAAAGTCGTGCTTAGCTGGTTCTCTACTAGTAGTCAGCGCGAATTTTAACTCTTTCATCCTAAAGGAAATTAAAACCCTAATGCTCAAAGTTCCCGTGGAGCAAGTTCTTAGTTGCTGCATCCCACATTAATAATTTGTGCAGCCAATCAAGCATTTGGGGGAGAATTAACTCCCATCGTTTTCTGATCTGAGGAACGAAACGCCTGAAGAGCCGTTAATTGCGTCGCTCAGAAATGCTTGGAGTTTGAGAATCCTCAGACTTGTGGGGAGAAATTCCTGTTGCTCAGTGGAGCCTTGTGGTAAACTTGGGTTATTCTGGAAAGGATGAAAAGCCTCGAAATTTAACTTCCGTGAAGTCGCTGTGTCGGTGCTTTAGCTTTCCCCTCCCCTGTGCCATCAGGTCAGGGTCTTTTTTTTTCTCTAAATTCATTCAACCTTTCTCCTCAGAAGGTGAATTTCTCAGAATCTCAACCCACCTCTCTGGGCACCTCTGTCTCAGTCTTGTACAGCGAAACCGCTCGGTGCACAGTCAGCTTTTTGTCTTCCTCAGATTTGAAATGTTTCAAGTGGGCTGAGTTCGTTCTTTTGCTCAAAGTGGGTCAGAACGTGCTGATTTAAATGCCCCAGGAAGGCAGAGTTTATTCTGATGGAAATTAAAAACTTCTGCTGAAACAGGCAGGAGTTTTTATGGCCCAGAGTCCGACACTGCAGTAATGAGTCTTGGTACAAATCTGAATGAAATGACTGTTCTTCCGCCCCGAGGATTAACAAGATCTTTTGTTATCATTAAATCATGGGGTTTTTTTCTTCCTCTTTACGTAGGTTCCTAAAAATTAGCACTATGACTGATGGAGACTATGATTATCTGATCAAACTCCTGGCCCTCGGAGACTCTGGGGTTGGCAAAACGACGTTCCTGTACAGATACACGGACAACAAATTTAATCCAAAATTCATCACGACAGTTGGGATAGATTTTCGGGAAAAGCGAGTGGTAAGTTGTGTCGTACAAATGATAATTTTTTTTTTTCTTTTCTTCATTTTCTGCTGAGCACAAACTTCGTATAAAGGCTTACCAGGGGTGTAGTGAGTTGATAGTGCTTCTCCTTGTCTAGTTTTTTACTTAAATCCTAAACAGGAACTGGGTAAAAAGGAAAAACGCTGTTGTCCTTACCCTGCTGTTGGATTGTGAAGTGGTTTATTGCACATGAGTATAAAAGGATCCTTCCTTTTCTGTTTTCTGCTGTTAAGCAGAATATGAGAGTCTTCCATAGTGTCAGTCAGATGCTTTTAGTGGCATTTTGAGGGGTTTATTTTTATTTAATGGGACTAATATGTCTCTTCACAGATCCTGACAAATAAAGGCTAAATGTAGGGGACAAACTCAGCTTTTTAACGGGAATCCTCTTAGCTCGCTTGAGCAGTAAACCGTAACAAATATAAGATATTAAACCTTGGGCAATTATTTCCTTAATCAAAAGAAATAGAAAAACATTCTCAGCTGAAAGATAGAAACCTTTCGCAAAACTTAAGTGCTCCTCAGCCCTTCGTGGGGTGAATGTAAGAACCAAAGACTGTTTCTAATGTTTATTATTAATTATCATCAAGCCCTGTGTGAGTTCAGGGTGGTAAAGTTCAGGCTGCAGTGGAACCAGGCTCCTTCTCTGCAGTGGTGTAATAAGGGTAAAATACTGAAAATGTGGTTTTATTCCAAGGAATAAACATGCAAATTCCTGGAATACCCTTTCCCTGGCTGCTCAGGTGCTCGTTACCATGTTTTGAACACGGCCGCTGGATTCTTTCCAGAGGCTTGAACTTTTCTGCTAAAGGTTCTTCTGTAATTTTGCATCGCTGCCCGTTTTGGAGTGAGATGTAAGCGTGGGAGGAACGACATCTGAACAGATTTGAAATACCTCAGAGGGGTTTTTTGCCTCCCTTCGCCTCTGTCTTTGACTGCACCAGCTAATTTACCCTGTGTTAATGAAGAATTGAGCCGCAACGAAAGGTCACGGCGATGTCTTTAAGCGCCGTGAGTTTGCAGTTGCGGTTAGCACGGAAGTCGTTAATGCCCAGCAGAAGTTAATGAAGAAAAAATAGCTTTTTATAACAGTGGTTCATCCATTTTCTAAACACGACGCAGAAAGCTTGCTCAGCACAGCGCTGGGCCAGGTTCTAAAGGATCGGCGTCTAATTCGAAGTTCTAAATCCCACTAAATTATCTGGGAAGTTCAGCTTTCGTGGCCGTTTCGTGTGGCTCCCGGGTTTTCAAATGCTGTTAGAACCAATCTGAAGTAGCTTCTGAAGGTGAGAGTCAGCTTTTACTGGAGGGATGAACTTTTTCCAAGGCTGTGACCCGGTGTGAGCTGTACTGATCCGTCTGTCTCGGTAGGTGTACACCAGCAGAGGACCAAATGGATCTCCAGGAAAAGCCTTCAAAGTCCATCTCCAGCTTTGGGACACAGCCGGGCAAGAAAGGTAACGGAAGTGAGGTCATTGGAAAGCAATTCTGAGGGGTTTTTTCCCACCTTGCTGGGTAAACCATTAGTCTGTTCGGGTGCAAAATCTCAAAAAATCTCTTCAATTCTCCTTATGGGTTAGATTTTTTTTGTTGTTTCAGTTTTTACTGTTATTTTGGCTTCGTAACGTGTTCCTGATCTCCTCCAGAAGAGAATTCCAGTTCAAATCTTACCAGTGCTGGGTAGAATCGCTTCTGATCTTCTGCTTTTGGTTTGGTTTGTCTTCCTCATCGACATCCGTTAAGTTTGCGAGCGAGCAGAATCCTCCTTCGGGGAAGGATTCTTTTATCTAACCAGTTTCTTTTCAGGAAAAAAAAAGAAAAGCCACCAGCTTTTCCGATATTCTCTTTAACACCAGCTCGATATTCTCTTTAACACATCCATCGACTGAGCAGCTGAATCCATTTCTGTCGCCGCGATCTGCGATGACGCCAAACGCTTCAGCATCTTTTTTGTTTTTTGTCCGCCACTTCCAGATTTCGAAGCCTCACCACGGCGTTTTTCAGAGATGCCATGGGCTTCTTGCTCATGTTCGATCTCACCAGTCAACAGAGCTTCTTAAACGTCAGAAATTGGATGAGTAAGTAGAACCATCGTTTATCGGGCGGCTTGAAGCTTGCTCGTGCATTTTTGTCTTCTAAGCTTTACGTGTGTCGTCGCTTGTGAGCTGGAAAACGCTCCAAGGAAATAGTTACGTCTAGTGCAGCTTGTAATTTGGGCTGAAAACCTCATCAATTTGGGAAGATACACGTGTATTTTGTGGTTTTTTTTTTTCCTTCATGATAGGCTGTTTTGGGCATTTTCTCTTTTGGATTTGACACAATTCGGATAAATCTGTTGCCGCTTCAAAATTCGTGGCGTGTGATGCTTCCTTGGCCGTACCCTGTATTTTAGGTGATATAGAGGAGCTTGGAAAACTGGATGGTGTTGTTATCTTCGTGGTTTTGATTTGTAAAGCAGAGCACAGGATTCCTTCCCGTCTGCTTTGAGGCTTAAATTTAAAATTAAGAACCGGGCTTTGCGAATTTGCTTTGAAAGCGCATAGCGTACTCTGCTGTTGGCTTCCCTCCGGACAACAGCTGGAGTAAAAGTGGTTAAACTCTTGAAAAGTTTGGTATTAATTGAGGATATTTAGAGCATTTTGGAAGGAAAAGCGTTCGGCGTGAAGTGGTCGGCTTGAATATTGGGAGGTGGGGGAGCGAGGAAGGTGATTTGAATGATTTTTTTCAACGGTCTTCGAACATTCTCTTAAATCCTTTGTCTTTTTTGTTGTTTCTAGGTCAGCTGCAAGCCAACGCCTATTGTGAGAATCCAGATATCGTCTTAATTGGCAATAAAGCTGATTTGTCAGACCAAAGGGAGGTAAACGAAAGGCAAGCGAAAGATCTGGCGGACAAATATGGGTAAGGAAACGATGCCAGACGCTACATTCAGTCCCTAAGTGCAGCTGATGACTTGCAAGTGTACTTAAACTCTAAATTTTATGGCCTTTGCAGTATCACAGACACCTGGAGTGATATCCAACTTGAAACACTTTCTGGTCGACCTGTTTGAGATAGAATGAAACACTCCCTTCCATAGTTCCACCAAAAACATTGGGATGTGAGAAATAAGGCTGAAACGAAACGTTCTCACTAGAAAACTACATTCTTGGGACGTTGGCTCGTTCTGAGAGATCAAGACAGAGTATATCCAAGGCATACTCAGTGACACAAACTAAATACCAGGGTTTATAACTTGCTTTTCTGTTCTGGAAATGGATTTTAGTCAGGTTGTAGCTGCAGCGCTGAATTTATTGGGTTTTTCCTGATGGCTGGTGAAGCTGTTAACAGCCTTTTTTCTTCTTGTCGTGAGCCTTCTACATTTCTGTGCGCTAAGAACGCCTGCAGAGCATCCTCTAAGTGTGTAATGTAATTAATAAAGAGTCCTGAGGAATAAAAAACAAATTGGAAATATTGAAAGGATATTAAAGAGGTGCCTGCAGCCAGGTGAGAGCAGTGATACCGAGGAGGAGTTAGCTTGTGCCGCCTTTCACGTGATGGAACTACTGCTACAAGGCTTTTCTTCCAAAAAAAATGACTTGGAAGGATTCAAAGGGGATTTTGGAATGGAAACAGCGAAGCTTGAGGAATGGAAAGGAAGGGAGGGAGGCAGTAACGGTGAGAGATCCCTGTTAGTTGAGTCTTGGCGAAGAATCTCTCACCGTGATCCTTTTCTTTTTCCCCCATAGCATCCCGTACTTCGAAACGAGCGCCGCTACCGGGCAGAACGTGGAGAGGGCCGTGGACACGCTCCTGGACTTGATCATGAAGCGCATGGAGCAGTGCGTGGACAAGACTCAGGGCTCCGACACGGCCAACGGAGGCAGCTCGGGAAAGCTGGAGGAGGCCAAAGCCGAGGAGAAAAGATGCGCCTGCTAAACGGCACCTCGAAACTGTGCGAAACGGCCAAAAAGATGTCAGAAGCGCGTCGACCTACCACCAGATTCCAACCCAGCGAAGCAAATATGTTGTTTTTCGCGGGACCGTGCGTCGTTTTCTTTTTTTTTCCCCTCCAAAGAACTGGTTTCGAACTCCAAGCTGTGCTTTTCCGTGAGGCTCTCGTGCTGAAATGATTCTTCCTGACGCGGCGCCATCCTCATGGGAAACTCTCCCCTCTCCTTTCCCCGCCCCTGACCCCGGCCCTCATCTTTATTTTTCGCGCGATCAGGATACTGAAGAGAGGGAAGTAGCTTTATTTTTTTAAAAACCTGTTGTCTGCGTGCACCGGCTACTGAAATTCAAAGGGGGGTGGGTGGTTTTCTAGGTCTGGGCCCGTTTTTTTTCCCCCCACAGAATCCTCCTTCTTTCAAATTCTCGAGCTGCATCAGGGACTCGATCGCTTGCACCGGGCGAGCGAAGCTGCTGAATCACAGATAAGGGTGGTTTGGAGGGTGGATGGGGGTCGCGTGTGTGTGGTTTGGGTTTGCAGGGAGGGAGTTCGAGCAAAAAAAACCAAAACTATCAGGGAATTGTGCAGCATTTGCTCGTGTTGCCAAGAATCCAAGCAGGGAAAAATCCCAAGTTTATAGGGAAGAGAGTATGGGAATAGAGAGTAACTTATATTTTCTGAAATGACACATTCCCCGTAAGCAAAAGATATTCTCCCCTCCTCATCTCGAGGAAAATTAGCAGGAGCAAAGGCAAATACGGGGGAAAAACGAAAGGAAAATGCTATATTTATAAATCTAGATCATTTTCTAAGCCAATTTACAGCTTATTTATTAGCTTAGCCCATCCTTTCTTTGCAGGATGACCGTTCTGTTTTCGCACACGTGGTAGCTAAAGGTCTGTTGCGCTTCGAGCTGCTTGGGAATCCGCCGGGAGGCGGCAGATCGAGGGGGCAGACGGATCTCTCGGCGAGTCGGGCGTAATCGGTCGCGTTGGCTTCGGCGCGTTGACGTGTTTCCGGCTCGGATCGGTTCGAAAGGGCCAGGTTTGGGAGGGCGAGCGAGCGAAAGGTCGCGGCGCTTCCCAAAGGCAGCGGATTTACCAGATTCGCTGCAGAAAATAGAACAGGGTTGTGTTGTTTGTTTTTTTCTGCCTGGCTCCTAAAAGGATTTTAGGAGCTGATTTGGCGTGTTAACAGGGCAGATGCTCTAGAGCCTTCGGGTGAGTAACCAAAGAGCTGCCAGAAATCCAACTTGCAGTCTGTAAAGATGATATAAATGGTAAAATAGGCTCTACCTAAAGGCTACATCAAATATATATATTAGAAGCAGGTAAAATGTGGGTCCTTTTGTAGGCTAGAAGCAGCTCTGACACCTCAAGAGGTGGGAAAGCTCTTGTGATACTCGACAGGCAGAAGATTGAAGTAAGGCTGGCTGATATTCAAATAGATTTCTCGCTTGCCTGAGATCGTATAAGCTGGAGGTTCCGTTTTTACTTCGAAGTGAAGTTGGATTGCTTGTTAAGATGCAGCATAAAACCTTAAAAACAATAAAAAAATAGTGGTATGTCTTGGAGTTGCTGCGAAGGATGGGCTGAGGAGCTTAACGTAGCCTCGTCCCATCCCGCTAAAAACTTGAATCCAAATTGTGCCGTTGCAAAAATTGAATCGCACGTGTTTGCTTCGGAGCACAAACCCAGATCGTTTATTTACCAAGACGAGTCAAATTCCCGGACTTCTTGCTGAATCCGTTCCCTTTAATCCTCTTGGTGTTGTTCAATCCCGTGCGTGACGGCGTCACGCCTCTCGGAGAGCTCGCTGTGGTCACTTCTTCCTGCCCTACGGGTCGTTTTTGTCCTCTCATTTTTAAGAGTGAATAGAAAAACGCAGCCTTTTTCTGGGGCCGTTCTGGTGGAGGAAACCCGTCGCCGAATCTTTGCGGTGCCAAAGTCCGGTTCGCGTGTGTGTAAGTGCTCGGTTGAGTCGGGCCTTGAGCGTTTTTGTGGAGTGAGGAGCGAAACGAGCTCAAATTTAAAATGAAAACCAAAACGTGTGCGGAAGCACCTATCCCAGGAGCATCCGCAGCCATACAAGCTTATTTTTAGTATTTTACGTGTCGTCTGGCCGCGAAGAAAATTATTCCTGTGAGCGGAAAAGGCCGGGAGAGTATTTAACATTATTTTTCGACTCAGTTTTGAGATGCTGAAGCAGATGCTCCCCAGAATTCCTTACAGAATCCCTTGCTGATGTGTAGCAACACCCGTTCATGGCATTAAAACTCGTCTGGCTGCGAAGAAAATTATTCCTGTGAGTGGAAAAGGCCGGGAGAGTATTTATCATTATTTTTCGACTCAGTTTTGAGTAGATGCTCCCCAGAATTCCTTACAGAATCCCTTGCTGATGTGTAGCAACACCCGTTCATGGCATTAAAACCGGCTGAGGGGCAGGTATGTTGGGCTTCACAACCATTTCAGCTGCTGCTTTCGTTTTAGGAGATGTTTTATCTGCGATCGGCTAGTAACGCGCGTCATTTTTGGGGGGGGTTTCTGTGTTTTTCCCTCCCTTCGTTCTAATGACTCATTTCCAGCTAAAATAATTCGGCAGCAGGGGAGCAACTCTCCGCTCAGCCGCGAGGTGCCAAACTGTGGCTGCAGCAGCTTCTCTTAAAAAGAAAAAAAAGGGGTTTGGGTGCCTGAAACTATTTTTTTTAAAAGAGGAAACGAGGCAAGAACGGGCAGTTTGCTGACTGCTCGCAAGGGTGATGGAGCAAAAGATAAATTTGAGAGCAGCTGCCAGGTCCTTGCTTGGCAACTTTGTAAGAACCAATTGCCTTAACTGTTGTTTTTTCAGTTTTTTATTTGAAGGCTGCATCTCGTTTAACATCATGAATGTGTAGAGGGGTGTTATGTTTACACTTTAGAGGCTCAGATTGCAAACTTTTTTAGAATAAAGTTGCATTAAATGAGATTTTTGGTACCTGCTCCAGAGCAGGACTGTTAGAAGAGGTTTTATCTCCTCAAACTGTTTCAGTCTGGGGATATAATGAATGTTTTCAGCCTAACCTTTGGGAAAAATAAAATAAAATCTGGGCTGCTATTTTAAAATTTGTGTTCCTGGCACTAGAGCTGAAGAAAAGCATTAAAAATAACCTCGAGCGACTGCTATTTTTGGACTGGTGTGAACGCTGTAGGAGTTTCAGACCCTGCTCTTACTTACAAAGAAAAGAAGGGGGGGGAAAAAAAAGTGTTATTGCTGAAGAGAAGCTGTTAAAATGAATAGTTTTTTGCCTGGCTGCTAAGAGACATGGCTTTAGGCCTCCTGAAAACCAAATTTTCACAGCTTCTTTCCTTAATAATTCTACTTTAAACATAAACCATCCTCCAGGAAACAAAACTCGCCCGCGTAGGCTAAATTTGTTGATTTTTTTTTTAACGAGGCTGCTGTTGTTTTGGGATTATTTTTAGATGCTGGGCAGATCTATTTCTAATTATTTTATTTTTTTACATCTGAACTTGTTAAAAGCAACGGAGGAAATGATTCTTTGCTTTTATTCCGTCGGCTCGCCTAGTGAAACTTTTAGAAAGCGAGACCTCGACGTCGTCCGTCCTCCTCGTGGCTTAATGGGCAAAGCGTATCTTAACATTTTCCTCGACTTAAGCGAAGTTAAATCGTTTCTTCTGCAGTTTTGGGCATCTTTCACCTTCCAGATCAACCCTGAGCGTCCTGTATCGATCGCCTGGGCAGGGTTACGCTCCCGGCAGCACGTTTTACGTTCTTCACCCCGCTCTGTGCTCCGCCTCGTGCCCTGAGTGTGAGTGAGACTTTACCTTGAGCAAAAATAAATTGGTTTTTTTTTTGTTTTCAATTAGAGGTGCCCCTCGCCTGGACCGTGGCGCTTGCTTTACCGGTTGTTCGGTGTCACTCTGTTGTACCAAAGTACCCGTGGCTTCAAAAAATAAACCGTCCCGTCGACTCACTGGGGACCGGGTTCGTGTAACGCAGCTGAAGAATGTGACTCAGTTTCTGCACTGGTATTTTCAGAATAAAAAAAGAACGTTTTTAAAGCCGGTGGTCTCAGCTCTTTTCAGCTTCTCTCGAAGAGGTGTGAAAGCAGCTTAGGAAAAGAAAGGGGGGGAGCAGGGAAAAGAGAGGATGCAAACCTCACCGGCGTCAGGTTTCTCCCCAAACCGCACGGAGGGTGGGAAAGGAGCGCGGAGCAGCTCCCGGCCCTCACCGGGAAACGGGCAAACTTACACAACTCACCCTCTTCCAACGGAGAGTGAGGAATCGGAACCCGGCCAGCGCCAAACTCTTTATTTGCACCTGGCTAAGCCCGGCGTGACACCCTGAGTGAGTAATGGATCTAACCTCGGGGAGGCAAAGGAGCAAACAAACTTTGTACCTTTGAGCCTCATTTATTTTTATTTTTTTTCCCTCCAAACGCCGCTCTGTTTGCACATCGGGGATTAGAAGACGGAGCAGGGACGCGGCCCTTCTCGGAGTCCCTCTGTGCCACGTAAACGCGTCGGGGACACGATTTAGCTCCTGAGGTGTGACTCAGCCCCTGGAACGGGGGATTGTTGACCACGCAGACAGAAAACCAAACCGTTTGTCAGTTTTCAGGAAAGCAAGAGCTGTTTTAACCCTGTTTTAACGCTCAGTCCTCGCTGGAGGACACCGTAGCGTTGTGCTCCCTCCCCTTCCCTGCTCTCTTTCCAGGTTTATTCTTTCCAGCTCGGCAGCACCTTTGGCAGAGAGCTTGGAGGTGCTTTGCAAGAGCAACACGCAGCAAAAGTCCTTCTGACAGCGGTAGGAAACGAGTTTCCAGGCGTTCTTTCAGCTCTGTTTCCTCAACCTGGTGACCAGCAGGTAAGGGGATGCTCCGAAAGCTCCGGAATCTTGCTGCAGAGTGAAGCACGAGAAGGTAGAGCTGGTTCTTACCTGCTCAAGCCGGGCTTATTTTAAGGCGAGAGGTTTGTAACTCAAGAGTCCCAGCACCTCCTGGTGTAACTTACTCTGTCCAGGCAGCTTTTGAAACTTTAGCCTTGGGCCGGCCTGACCAGAACTCCACCCTGTCTTTCAGTTCTTTATTCTGCAAAGAATAATTAAAAAAAAGTAAAAACCTGATTATGAAAGCTAATTAGCGTGGAGCCTCAATTTAACCAGGTGGGGAAAAAGCAAATCCACATCCTGCCAGGGGAGTAGAGCCTGTTTCCACGTTGTGTAACCAGAACACAGCACTACTCACCTCGCCGGACGTGGTGCCTGGGATAAAGTCTTGGCTGTTTTCAAACTGTTTAAAGCCAAAAATCGATGGTTGATACATTGTTGCCAACAGCGGCCCCTTAAGTGTGGAGAGAAATTGCCATTATTTACAAAGTACTTCTTGTGCTTTGAAACTTTGTTGCAAGATTGCTTCATTATCAAGAGGGAAAAAATGGGAAAAAGAAGCAGAGTGGTGAAAACCTGGACTTCTCCC
>NW_009733819.1:0-20172 GCF_000703405.1 Apaloderma vittatum
AAAAAAAAACAACAAAAAACCCACAGTGGGAAGCAATCTGCATGTAAACCTACTGAGAAAGTTGTTTTTTTTTTTTAAAGTGAAAATAATTTATAGGAGCTATCTGTGCCAAATATTGAGAATCGATTAGGAAATTATGTAAAAAGAGAACACCTCTTTTTTGTCCTGCAGAAAGTGTTGCCTAGCCCTACAGGTTGTATAGAAATACCTGGGCACCACAATACATTTTCCAGTGTGTGCTCAGGTTGTGCATGGGAAATGTCCATGTGGGGGAACTGCAGTTCCTGTTGCTGTGTGTCTCAATTTAGAGAGTAACGGAAGGACAACGTATGGTGATATGTCGACTCTGAGTCTTAGCTGTATCTGGGAAGTAAGACTTCAGCTGTATTGGGGGCACTAAGCTAACGTGTGGCAAGTTCAGAACAAGCAGAAGGAAGTCATTCTTCTTGCATCCTTGTAGTTCAGGTGTGAAGCTCTAGGCTATGGGAGGTTTACAGGAAACAAAGGCTTCTGTGAAGGGAGGTGAAGTGTGGGAGGTCCTTGATAGGGAAATCATTAGAAGGTGGATGAGAGTTTGAGGGAGTACCTCCATATGCTTGATTTTTTTTTTTTATAGTCTTGTTTAAGCAGTCGCTTTTGACCCACTCAGTGTCAGAGAGAGGACACTGGATTAGAGGAGTCTAGCCTGCTTCAGGTGGTGGTGTCTTTTTATCATGGAATGTAAAGTGTGCGACTTCGTGCCTAATTTCATCTTCCCTTCGCTCCTCTGTTACTAATTCTTATTGACAGCAGTGAGAACACGAAAGATTTTAATTTTTTTTTTCTGGAAAAGCATTGACAGAAATTGAAAATCATCCTTTAAAAGCTTTTTCTGCCAGATGATCAAATTTTTAAGTGAGGGTATAACAGAAAACTCTCCTGTGCATGCCAAGTTGTTCCTCTTAGGCCTTTCCTGATTTCTTTTTCTCTCTCTTCACTCCCTATGTATCTCTTCCATGGGAAGCGTCTTTGTGGGCGTATTCCTGACTTGAAAGTCCAAAAGCTGCAGCAGCCAGCCTAACATTTAATGTGTGACCACCCAGTGACTTTAGATGCCAGGTTAGATGCGTAAATGAATGTATGCAATGCCAGGGGTGTTTCTATCTCCTTGGTAAGCAGTCTGAAAGTCAGATTGCTAAACAGATAGATACTTAACTGTGAAAGTTGAGGAGAGCCTTGTATTTTAAAAGATGCTGCTCTCTGGAAGGTAAATATCTTCCTCTAGAATGGGGGAATACTCCAGTCTTCATAAAGACTTTGTAAATCTGAAACCTCTTTTGATATTGGGTGCCTAAGCCCTTTTGGTAATGATGTAGGCAGAGATCAGTCTTTCAAAGAGCACCTGAATAAGTGTTTTAGTTACCCTGCCCAGAATATTTATACGGCTAGAGCACTCACCCAGGACTGACCAGCATTCAGTACCTTTTTGGCTGAAAAAAAAAATCTCAATGCTCTTTTACCCCCTGCCCATTCCTAGCACATATTAGACATATATTCTTTGGGTAGGGTGCTGTCTTTCTTACTGAAGCTATTTTTATGGAGTAATTTGATATCCACTGTAATGTAAAGGGAGAGTGAACATGACTTCCCACAACTTACATGAGTCCTTATCCCTGTTCCATGAATATTTACATTTTTAATATGAATAATTCTTCAATTTAATCGCTGGAAAAGATTGCTTTTTCTCCCAAGTGAGAGAGAGAAGCAGCATGCTTTTTAAGATTTTTAGAGCACTCTAATATTGTGCGTTCAGGCATGTGGATGGAGGTAACCTGTCTCAGAAGAAGTTAATGGACTTTGGTGTTGGCCATTGATATCTAGAATGGTAGTCGGGTTTTTGCTTATGGATCTAACCAGAAGTCTGACTGTACTTCCCTGCTCCCTCACTGTTACCTGCCTGAAAGAGGTCCACCAACAGGGGTGGCGTTTCATTTGACAGTTGTGTGAGAATATCAAGTGCAATTTAAGAGTTCTTCTTTCATGTCAGACCTTGTTGTCCGTGTTAATGACTACTAATACATATTAGAAGAGGGACAAATATGCCTGTGACATCCCAGCTGAGCAAACTGCCCAGCAATTGTAAAGGTTTGTGAAAGGGTATCGTCTCTGCTCCGAAATTGAAAGCTGAGTCATATAAACCTCAGACTTGGAGATCTTTCATAACTCTTATTCATCTGAGCCTAACATGAAATGGGGCAGAAGAATTGATGCTTACAAGTGCCTGTTTCATCTCCTTGAGTATAAGGAACTAGAATGACTAGTTAGGCATCCTAGAGTGAGTAGGTCAGAGATGGAGAGGTAGACACTGGGGATGGGAGAAGTTAGCTGAGTATTGCCTAGTGTGTGCTGTAGGGGCAGACGTGCTAATTCAGTTGTTTTTGTTTTATATCTGAAGATGGCGTTGGTAGGTAGTTAGGTGTATAAGTCACCAATCCCATCCTCCCTTGCTCTTCATTCTTTGTAAGGTGAGCGTGTTGTTTTGCAAAAATTCTGTCTCAAGAAATTTCCAGCCTTGCTTTGTGTACAAAGTTGTGTCACTGGGGTTCGGTCATTGCTGTCTCTTCCTGGGAAGAGATGTGCTTTCTCCTTGGTGGGACGGAAGGAGCTGAGAAAATCAAGCCAACTGCCTAATCGAGGCCATGTGTGCAGTGTTGCGGGTTTGAATCTGCACTGATAAAAGGCACGGTGTGATGGTTGTGAGGTGGGAGGCAGTTCCAGTTGCATGATAATGGTCATCGACCAAGAACGTGACTTCTCATTCTGTGATGGTTAAATCCTGCGCGTGTTGTGAAGCGTTGGGTTACCCTGGCTGCTGCAGACTGAGCCTTTTCCCTGGCAAATCTGCTTCTGTGTGGGTGTTTCTGTCCCTCTTGCAAACTCCCAATGGAAGGCGCAAAGGACTAAACATTTTTGGTTGTTTGTTTTTTTTTCCCTAGCATTTTGTTTGCTCTGAGAAGGCAGCTTGATTTTGTTTAATTTCATGTAATACTTTGGAATGGTTGTATACCCACCTTGCAAGGGAGAGGATAATTGAACACATTTCAAATAGTACTACATTGAGTGGGGTTTTTTTTTGTCTAATTTATTTTATCCCTAATCATGGGATTAAATCACATCTATGCAAACTTGTTTAATAGTACACAGTGGCTGTAGCTCTCAAATTAAGAGATATAATAGCAACTGTATTAAATTAATCATGGAAACATGAGCATGTCTAGCTTCTTAATTTTAAATTTGAAGTGCCTACTTTTATTATAATTGATATGGGAAATGTATTTCTGGACCAGCACTTTAGCTATAAATTCATTATAATGACATTTGTAAGTTCAATCCTTTATTTTCCACATAATTACATTTTAATGTTTAGTTATTCATACTACAAAATCTGTAAGAACCTTGACAAAATTATATGAAACACAAATTATATCAAATTCTGAAATTAACTAAGCATACCCGTCAGTACTTCTACTGTAGACTTAGCTGCTTAGTCTCTTGGTGTACGACTGTAGGTAAAATGTTAGTTGTGTGATTATATGGTATCAAATGCAGTTTACTTTCATTCTTAGTACCTTTGAATAAAAGATTATACTAATTATAAGTTATTGGGAATTGGCCATGCCATCACATGAACATTTTAGCCTCTGGTGTGTATGCTAGAACACAAAAAAATAAAAACCACTTGCCGCTTGTAGGTGCTGACATGCAGCATCTTTTTCCAGATAATCTAATGATTTGTTTCCCGCTTTGGAAAATAGTGTCTTTCTCCATTATTATCTTATCAAGATGATATGATTTTAAATTATTTGACACAAGAGTTTAAGTGCTATAAAGTTCATGTTAATATAGATAACTGCAGCTGCAAAATCCCTACTTGACTACTCTAAAGAAACTCGGTGATTTTGGTATTACCAGTCATCTGATATTATTGACTCAATGCTCGCTTTTCTAAATTCGTAAAACATACAGGGGTATATCTAAATATCATCATATACTTCTTCTAGTGGATTACCATACCGAAAGAGCCCGGTTGCTTGAGGCAGCATGTCTTCAATTATGATCAACTGTGACTTGTTTAAAAAAATTAATAAAAACATGGCTCTTCCATTTCATAGTTTAACTTGTTTTTCCCATCAAATGTGGAAACACTCTACTTTGGGTGGCTATTACCCAACAGTAAACTGTTAGAGCATATTACTTTGTTTTCCTGCAAGGTGTTGGTAAGGCAAATGTTTAAGCTCTGATTTAAACCTTTTCCTGTGATGATGGCCAAACTTGGCTTTATTTGTTATGAGCAGAGCTCAGATTCACTGGAAGTACTTGAGGAGAGCCATAGCTCAGCGCATGGGTTGTTCCGTTATCTTTAGAGAAGTTACCTATGTACTTAGTGGTATTCATTATGTTGCTTAGTGAGAGTCAGAGCCAGGTCAGGATTTGGCTCCTGCTGTGCACCTCCCTGGTAGCATCCTGACATTTGCACTGGGATGCTTGGCCAAAGCTGTGACCTTACAACGTGCATGTTTGTGCATCCTATGATTCCTTCTGTAAAGAAGCCCTCATCGGTTGCTGTTTCCATCTTCCATTGCTGTTGGGGCATGGGTTTATCACCACCAGGACCTGTGCTGTCCCTCCCCGACCTCAGCCCCTGCCTCCCTGCCCCACTTGCTGAATGGCACTGACTGCTCTGGGTGTAGGAAGGGTGCTGCGGAGGTGTGAGGCTACAGCTCATCTCCTGCGCAGCGAGGTACAACGCACAGTGCTGGAGGGTAGGGAAGGCAGTGCAGCTTGATGGTGGGGGAGACATTTGCGTTTTCTGGATGGCCAGCTGCCTCACCCAGGGCCACACGTCCCCTCCCAGTTGTTGGGAGGGGACCAAAGACATCTCCCTGTGGGTAGGATTTGGTTCCTTGGGCTGTGCTGGCTAATGGCCTGGCCTGATGCCTGCAGAAGTACGTGTTGTTAACTTCCAGATTGGGTTATATCAATAGGATTGCTCTTCCAGCAAAAGTTAGTTAGCGGGATCAGAGCCTTAATCGATTTGGCAGGCGGCGTGGGGAGGGGAAACAAAGGGACAAAGCCTCTGAGTGATTTGCCGCAAGTCAGGGCAGAAGCCTGTGGCGGAGCTGCGGGTTCTGTGTCTGGTGCCTGATCTGCTCTGGCAGTCGTGCTGCCAGTGGAATAAATTTGCTGATTGTGAATAACCAGCAATGTGTTTTGCCATGAGCCACATGAATAGCCGTTTCTGTCTCTGTGCTTGTTAGCAAATGAGAATTGTTTTTCGGAATTAAGAAAACTTTTATTCATTGCTTACTGACTTTGAAAATTAATAAGCACACTAGATCTTCTTTAATTGACTTAGCGTTATGTTCTCTTCACTGTATTTTTAACAAGTCTTCAAGTATGTGGTAGTTTCTTAGGAATTTGTTTGTGTGTTTATTATCTCGTTCATTCCCCAAGAAGCGCTGGTGGAATCAGATGACTTTAGTTTTGGAAACTCAGCAATGATCATGGATCTTTTCTTTATAAAGCCCAAAACCAAGAGTAAACTTCAATATTGACACAATGCTGGACTTTGTATTTTGATTTGTGTGTGCCTGTGAGGAATGAGGTTATCAAAAAATACATGTGTGTCCTGTAGGAATTTTGTTTAGTTCCTGGATAAAGACAGTGTATTCTGGTGTAACTTGCTGTGTAAGTGGAATGTTGACCTGAGATCTGGAGTAAGTAAAAGATATTAATCACTGAAGTAACAATTAACAGTGATATTGATGTTTTGGGTGTTTGCGTTTGTTGTTTTTTTTTACTTTAGCACGGAACTTGCAATTTATTTCTTGCAAATAGGCTTCCTCTGAAGCTGACATTGCTATTATGTGGGTCAAGTGGTGGTAGTAGTTATTTTTCCTTTCTTGATTCAGACTAATTCAAAACCTTATTCAAGGCTTATAGAAGTCAGAGGAAATTGTCTCATTATTGAAGATTTTGTTTGGGTTAGTGTTTGAGTATAGGTCAGCATTACAGACTCGTTGGATTACATCTTTATTGCATCATAGGCTCTTAGGCTTGTGCCCACAGTCTCATTGTCCACCTACAAAACCTTATGAACCAAGTTTGGAAGCGCTTTGAGGCGTCAGCCACTTCATCTGCTCCAGTTTAATTCTGGCTGGAAAGTACCTGTTGTGCTGTGAGAACAACAGCAGGTTTACTCAGTTGCTAGTAATCCTCCCTGAAGACCGCCCTAGGCTAACATACCTCTTCATGTTCCATGCATGTACAAAAATATCTTCCTCTGATTTCTGTATCTGAACATGACTTTTAAAAAAAATTTAACATTATTTGGCTTTCATTATCTCTGCTCCCTTCTGACAGCTGCCCATCCCACCATGCATTCTCCCACACAGCCCTACTGGCTGGGGATGGCAGTTTAGGGGGCACCCTTGATTGCATCATCAGGTAGTTCAGGTTCTTCATATGAAAAGCTCTCCCAGCCCAAACAAGGAAAAGTTGTTTTCTGAAGTTTGAATGGGTAGATTTGACTTAGATTCTGATCAGAAAAGCAGCAGCAAATAAATGCCAATGAGTGGGGGCAATGGGATGCTCTCCTTCTGGTCTTGGCAAGCTATTAATTTGTCTTAGACTGTGTCATGAAATAATATTCTAAGTATCTGATCATATAGTAGCTCCAGTTGACTCCAGCAGCACTAATTCCTTTAAGTAAACCTTAGTTCTGAGAGATTCAATAGCAATTTAGCAATTCTCACATATATGCCAACCTTTGTTTTCATGTAGACTTGAAGGGAAAGCCTTTGTACTGGTTTATCAGAGGCTTCTATGGATTAAAACTTGTTCAGATAAGCACTATGTTCACTTTGACATCTAGGTTTCATGTATAATTTCTTTGGGGTGTGTGGTCCAAAAGGAACTCAAAATACACAGGAATACTGACTTTGTGCAAATTCAGTCAAAATTAATGGATTCTATCCTTTTTAGACTTTTTTCTTAATTCTCAAAATGTTTCAAATAACTTCATTTTTTAGGAAAACTTGTGCAGTACATCCTCAAACTAAATTTTTTATCTAATTTGTTTACTTGGGGGCAACAACATACAACAAAACAAATTGCTATAAGCTATTAAATTAACTAGAACCTATTAATAGCGCTTAGTGTGAATGTAGTATAGCAGCTTGACACTGTGTTGGGCTTTACCACTTAGTTGGCACCTTTTGAAATCAATTGTCATTGTTTCCTAATGCAAAATTTACAGTCTTGGTGTTTTAATCACTACTATTTTTGCATTGCTTCTTTCCAAATGTTAGAGCAAACAGGAAAAATCTACACAATAAGCAACATAGTAAGGAAATTTTGATTTTTTTTTAATGACTGTGTTAACAAATTATCCTAGTGTTGTGAGTTAGTATATTGTCGCTTTATGGTGGTGGCATGTACTATTTATTCTTTGCGGTGAAAAAACATGAAAGGAGTCAGCTGCATTCTCTAAAATAGGATAGGTCACTTTGTAATAGGTTTCTATTTTACCACATAATTCACCTTTAACTGTTTAAAGCAGCTTTTCAGTCAGTAATCTGGAGAAGATTCCTTTCATTTGCATACCTACCGGCTTTTTTACTTCTGGAATAATTATTTAGTAAATCAAATAAGCAAAGTACAGAAAAAACCCTCTTCTATTTTAGTTATGTTTTCAGAAGATTATTTCCCTAAAGACAGTATAGTCTCAAGAAACTTGTCTTAATGTCTGTAAATGGACAGCTTTTGGTAACACCCAGCTGACAAAAAACCCCCCCAGTTGTTTGACCCTACTCTGCAATCTGTTTTCCTATCTACTAATGGAAACAGTGATGGTCACAACTTGGAGGATTTTGTATCAGGTTTTCTAACGAGTTCTGTCTCCCATGGCTGGCTGATCTAAAGAGCCATTGGATTGCCTCTGCAGTACCTTATGATGTATGCAAATATAAAAGTAGTTATCGCACAAATTTCTTTTCCATGAAGATTCATTCTGAACAATATATGGTGGGTTTTGTGTTGTTTAAATCATATTTATCAGCTTTTAATGACTTTCTTTCATTTTTCTTTTCAGAGTGAAGGAATTCGTTTTCTCACCATGACCTCAAACAACAGAGTACAACATTGAAAGAAGCTGCTCAGCATATACCTTTTTTGGGGTTTTTTTTTGGTGTTTCTTTTGTTGTTGTTGGGTTTGTTGTTTTTTAATTTGTAAGTGAAGCTGCTTAAGGTTTACTTTTCGTTGTTGTTATTTTTGGTCTGGACAGTTACTTAACTGTTGTGGACTAAACCTTGCAACAAATCTGGGAGGAAGGGAAAGCAACCTGCCTAACTCACCACCTGTCCGTGGCATCTGCAGTATCATTTTGCTGCTGTTTTGACAGAAGTTGGAGATGCTCTTTAGATCGTAGGAACTTCTCTGCCGGCCTCTTTAACTAACGGCCAATGCCTTCATTTCCTTTTTTTCTGCAAAGATGAACTGTATTTATTTTTTCGGCATATTAGGGGATTCTGTAACACCTGCTGAAGCAGTGAGATCTGGTATTTACTGGCGTAATTTCAAGCCTACCACAGTACTACCTCAGTTCAAAGTAAAGCCAGATTTGCGGTGTTGGTGTACGACAGGACCTCATTTTATCTCTATGCTGAGTCTCTCGAGAGCGGTCGTCAGCCTTACTGAACTTGCAACGCGTACAGCTGCTGCTGCTGCTGCTGCTGGGTTGTGAATCACTAGCTGCAGGGTTTACTTCTCAGACAAAGCCTGACCAGGGCACTGAAAAGTCTACAGCGGGATGTAACTCTGTGAATCGGACTTGGATGGAGGATTCAGAGTAGTTAAGAAAAAAAAAAAGCTAAAAAAAAATAATAGAAAATGTGTAACTGAACCAACGTAAGTTAAAAACATCCAACTGTATTGGGGGTATCTCTCTGTACCTTTGACACACTTGTTTAATCCTCTCTATGTAGGTGTTTATGTAGGTACTTCAGATTGCAAAAGCCTTTTCTCCTATCTACAAGCTCACTTTTGTCAGCTAACCCTGTTCTTAGCTGTGTTTCTTGTAACCAAAAATCCACATAGGCATGCTAGGAATGCAGGGATGATAATGGGTATCAGGCAGATCCAAGCGGTAATATTAACACAGTATTATCTTGCCATTGAGAAAATCCTGATATTTGCCTTTTACCAGGAAAACACCATTGCAAGTGCAGGTGTTATTACAGGGAAGAAGAACCATTGCAGTCACGTATCCTGAGTTCTTTTTGAGGCTACCCACGTATCACATTTCCAGTAGCCTGAAAACCCGAGTGATGTGGTGGCTACCATCAATAATTTCACATACAACTGTTGCGCCAGACTAGCAGAATGTCATGCCACCTTGTTTTTCCTTCAATGAATTTCTTGAAGAGTTCATATACATTTTAAGGGTACCTACCCAGTGCCTGCTCTGATAGACATGTAAGTATTAGGAAATTATTTCAGTTACGTGAGACTTTTTTTTTTTTTTTTTTTAAACGTCATTGTGCTGTGTGGAATCTGTACTTCACTATTAACCATGCATTATCTTCTGGAATTTTTTTTTCTGCAGAAGACAAGAGTCAGTGTCTTACAAATATAATGAATGACAATGCTGTCTTCCTGCTTACATGCTGAATTTTTAGAACTGAGGATTGTATTACAAGACAAAGATGAATGTAAACTAATTCCTTCCCTACCCCATAACACACTTTATTTTTTAGTGTAATTTTTGGGCTCTTAAATCACAGCAATGCATAGGCTAATACAATACTAGATCTGAAATCAATTTAACTATCTAATTTGTCTCTTTGAGGGATTTTTTTAAATGGTTCTAAAAAATTCTAAAATGCTGCTTGTTTAAGTCTGGGACTAAAAAATTAAACAAAACCAAACCAACAATAAATCTCTGACACTTTCTATCTGAAAACCCCCATAGCACTGAGTGTGGTACCTGCTGAATTCAATGATTTGAACTTCTGTTTTGAAGTAGCCCTCTGTACCAATTAAGAAATCATGCCACTAAAACAAGTGGCTAAAATGCATACAGCAACTTCAAAACAAAAACTTGACAATGTAGTCAATTCTTCTCTCTCCGCTGTATATTTCACAAAGGCATATGCAATACTTACATTCTTAATTTAGTTTACAGAATGGAACCAAAATGTATAAATGTTATGTTTGCTAAAACTTCACAATGTATATTGGGTCTTTGTACATTTTGCCTGACTTACCTTAAATTTAAAATATTTTTTGCTATATAACCTTAACAGTTATTAAGCAGTGTTTTCTTTTTGGGTACGTATTGTTTCTGGATATCAAGATGTTAAATATATTTCTTGCTATTGTGATATGACAAGAGACTTAACTTATCTTGCTGTGTCTTCCAATGTACACGCTGTATATAAGGATAAATGTGATGCTGCTGGAGACCAGAATAAATGGAACTAGAGTAGTGTATTGTATTTAGTCTGTATTGATCATGGATGCTCTCCTTAATAGCCATATGCAATAAAATACATTATTTATGAAAGGGGTAAAGTATTTGTGTGCTTGTTTTCTCTAGAGGTGGGTTTGTTGTTGTTTTTTTTTTTCTGGTTGTTTACATAAAGTCAGTTTATCCTCAAAGAGAGAATAAATGGAAACACACTTTCTCCAAATAAACCTTACTGCTCTGCACATACTTCCCTCCTTTCCAGGAGCAGAATTTGACCTTAATTTTCAGTTCTCAATTTAAAAGTGAATGGAAGACTACAGGAGTCCTGCGACAGCCCATGTAGTGAGGACAGGCTGCCCTATACGGGCTGTATAGTCACTTACACTTGTAAAAGGTGGATGGGAACCTGGTGTTCTGTGTAGGTGTCTTCAGCTGCTGGCTTGAGTATAGGGGCTTCGGGACACAGTCATAGACAGTGTGGGGTTACTGTAGCCTGATCTGCTGCTGGTCAGTAGGAATGTCCTTTATATTTGTGTTAGTGACGCTTTTTCAGTGTTCCATGCACCCAGGTTAATGACCTGTGTAAGAGTCAGGGGCTCATGACAGCGATTGTGGTGACGAGGTGCAGGGGATGACAACAGCAGATTCGCAAAAAGCTCGATGTCCACTTCACAGCACGGTCTTGACAAGATCTCCTTTGCTTAAGCTGAGGATTGTCTGAGTCACACGTCTTTGTTGATCGCCTGCAAGACCTGCTGGTGTTCTCGCTGTGTATCACATTTGAAATCATTTGGAGTGATATCCTGTCTCAGGACACGTATGGTGTATTCTGGCCACATCTACCATTAAGTGGACTGTTACTTTCATGGTTACCTTGTGTTTTGGGGATGGTTGACGGACCACACTTGTACAACTTTGTCTTAAAAGGACAAAACCTGCCTCATCGTGGCAAGCTCAGGTTCTTTCTCTGAAAGTGGCTTAAATAAAAAAGAGCAATTCTGTCTGTTGCTGCAGTAGGATCACCCTGTGCTTGCTGGAGTGTCCATATAAGCCACAGACTGTAGACATAAATCACAGATAATGTTTATGCTGCCCAAGAGAGAACATTCAGTTCTTTCATCTCTCCTGACTGTCTTAGCTAGAGGAGACAAAATTAGATATTGTGGATCTTATGGTGCCTGCATCGTTGGAAGAGAAATAGCAATTGCTTTAGTCTTTGAAACTGCTCTGAAGAAATACAACTATCCAAAAGCATTTTCTCCTTTTCTCTGGTCAAGGATATGTAAGTGGTAACTTGTGATACCATAGAAGAAGGATGTGTTTGATAAGACATCTGGAAATCCAGTGTCAGATTCTCTGGTGGGCTCAATTTCTGAATTCTGTATACTCAGCCCACTCACAACACAGCTTGGTGTGATGTGGGCTGCTTCCAAAGAGAGAAACATTTGTGCTGGCATGAGAGTGATGCTCTTAAGTTCTTGTCCAGTGACTATCTTTTTCAAGGACATCAAAGTAGTCCATGATTTCGAGCCTTCTGGGGAAACTACTTTCTGTAGTAGGGTTGTTACATGTCCAGGTGTCACCCCAGCATGGTATAATGTTACCTTGAGTACTTACCTGTGCCCTGGAGCTTGGAAGCATTCCTAAATTTTCCAGTTCAGAGTGGCTCTGGAGACTTCTATAAAAAGCTTCACCTTTCAGTTGTCTTCAAATAACGAACATGGGACAAGCAAGTTGCCACCTTCAGCACTTAATCCTACTGTTCAATTTGCTTTTGTTCTCAAAGAAGATGGGAAGAAGAAAGGGTTCAGGTCTTTGCTATGCTAATTCTGAACTCATTATTTCTGAATATTCTGATTGAGGGCATCTTATGATCTGTGGGAGGCAAGTCACTTACCAAATCTCTCAGTATGTTACTACTGCTTCAGTCATTCTCAGGTGGCTTTTCCACCTTGAGGAACTCCAGCCACCTCTTGCAGAGCCATTAAGATGCAATGCAAGACTCACCTTACTTGCACCTGGCCTTTCTTAGGGCACAAGAGTCTCTGAAAGGGTCTGCAGACAGATTATATTTAATGACTGGGTGTTTCTGAGGAGCATTAAATATTTACATTAAAGTTGGTGGTAGATATATCTTATCTAAGGGTCTGTTTTGTGACATTTGGTGGGAATGAAAGTGCAACTTCTGAAAACAGGACTTTGCTGAAGTATCTCAGTGGCATATCAAAATAACAGGGACAGAAAATGTTACTGTTCACTTTTGAAAATACAAATCCCTGTTTTGTTGTGGGTTTTTTTTGTTGTTCTTTAATTATTTTAAAAATTTATTCCTTGTTGCAATGTGTCCAGTCTATATATCAGACTAACCATATGTTTTACAGTGTTTAGACTAGGGATGGGGAAGCTATGGCCTGTGGGATGGATTGACACGTAACATTGCTTCATATGAGCCATGGCCTCCTAATTTTTTTCGTATTATTAGGCAACAGTGCCGTGCTGAATGTGCCTGCCAACAGTTTTTGAAAAGTCTCCTTGACCCTCAGTATTCCTTTACAGGGCCTCTTTGCATCTTGTCTTTTACCCTCTGCTTGAAGTGAGTGATAAGCATAATCATAAAAACGCATCAGTGTGGGCTAAATTGAGTGTAGAAAGTATGTCTAGAAGGTGAGAAACACTACTGCCAAAATATTAGCTCTTACACAAGGAAGAGGATACAAACATCCGTCTGTGTTTACATATTTTAAATGGAAGAGGCAGAAGATGGAATTAGACATACCTTGAAATATCCATTAATGTGAGTATAAGGAGAGTCTAGATAAAGGAATAGGATACATTTACTTGGAAACATGCTTGCTGTGGATGCACCATCAGTTTGAACTCTAACATTTGACAGGAATTAAACGTTAATACATTACTCTGTCTCAACCTTTGAAATTCCTGCTACTGCTCCCAAAAATACTTTTCCTTCTCTTTAAGTAAGGATCCTGTCTGAAAAACGTGGATGTAGCCAACAATGCAGTTATTACCTCCCCATTCATTCATTAGCCTGACTAGGCTGTATTGCAGAAGTCAACATGTAGGCTAACATTCAACCTCAACACAAATTCCCAACGTGGAAATTTTGCTCAAGCAAAAGGGTCCAGACTTAGATCCTGTAATGTTATATACATTTTCCCCCCCAAAAAGTGATCTGAAGTGTAGCCGTAATTCAAAACATCAGATCAAATGATGAAACTTGTGAATAAAGGGATCAATTTACTACATCTCCCCTGGAATATTTTTGTGTGAAAAGCCTGACCTTAAAACAGTAGGGTTAACATATGCCCCTAGTTCCTTTTAAAAGTTCCCTTTCACCCAGGCATAATGGCTTTTTTGACAAATTTCTAGTACACTGAATGACTGGGAAAAGGTCTCCCAGGTGTCCCCTATGAGACTTCTAAGACATAGTCTAAATTTGTGGTGCTATGATACATTGCAACTTGGTTCAACAGAGCAGTTACTCCTGGAAAAAAAAAATTCTCAAACATTATCCCTTCATTGGCAATTGACATGATTTAAATGCAGATGTTGAAGAGAAAGGAACTGGTGAGACTGGTTACTCTCAAATAAAACTCAAGTCATTTGCTCAAGAGTGCTCTTATCCAACTGCAGATGAAACTCCTTGGTCGACATGATGACTCCAAAAAAGCCAAAGCAACACCTCCATCAGTTTCTCTCACAGTTGTGGGCAGTATTGTTTCATATAGCGAGACACGATGCTTCCCATATATCAGGAGAGGAACCATCTGGCGTTTCACAGAAGACTGGTAAGTTCCCATGAGGAGGCCCGGGGCAGAGCAGGGCCTCCATGCAGGGCTCCCACTGCCCCTTGCGCATTAGGGGTGAAGCTGGTCGGCGTGACAAAACAGCCTAGTCTCATCAAATGTTTCAGATGAGTACTGTCATCCTGCAAAAGGAGAAGAAAATGCCGAGGGTGGTGTGTTACTTCAGCTGTATGATAAACCTAGGTGAAGCCGTTGTGATTCATGAACATGTGTAAAAATATATATAAATATCTGAGGGCTGGGTGTCAAGGGGAAGGAGACAATCTCTTCTCAGTGGTGCCCAGCAATAGAACAAGGAATAATGGGTTTAACTTAGAACATAGGAAGTTCCACCTCAACATGAGGAGAAACTTCTTCACTGTGAGGGTGACAGAGCACTGGCACAGGCTGCCCAGAGAGGTTGTGCAGTCTCCTTCTCTGGAGACTTTCAAAACCCGCCTGGACACGTTCCTGTGTGGCTGCCCTAGGGGATCCTGCTCTGGCAGGGGAGTTGGACTAGATGATCTCTAGAGATCCCTTCCAACTCCTGACATTCTGTGATTCTACAATAATATGATTCTATGTGTATGTACTCAAACAAGCTATGGAGACGGGAGAAATAAGGGATACAGCAACCACACCTCCATATCTATCATTGTACATACTCTGCCCCAGAGTAAACTGTGAGTTGTTTACCCCTTCTCTACGGAATAGTGATTACCTCAAATTACCTCGTGCCTGCCATGGGATCAGGGTATAAACACAGAGACTGGGAAGTACGTTCACGCCAAGCTTGCCCTTACCAGGGTCAACCAGATCACCTACGACATAACCCACTGAATGCCCTTTTACTGCTGCCAATTTACAGTCTAAATATCACAAGCTGTTGCACAAAGATAAACCCTGGGGCCCCTGTCTCAGCGGCCACAGATTAGGAATATGCCACCATTGCATTCATGGTGATTTACTGCAATTCGAGATCTGACTCAGTGTCCTTTGGGAGGTTGTTTATATATTTTTAATACTTTGTTTTTTAAGCTTTATGTCCTCTGAAGCCTTTTCTGTGTTGTGGTATAAAAGTGCCTTTGAGCAGTACCTCAAGAAATGTAATTATAGTCAGTTGTTTATCATGTCTATCAAACTGTTCCATAAAAATATCTTGATTCTTAAGTAGGATACGCAAAGAACTTTTTTTTTTTTTTTTCCTGGAATGGCAAGCCTCACAATGACTGCCCATTTTCTTAAGGCTAAGCTGCTGTTAAATGAAATTTCTTTTTGTTCCTGTTTAATGCATCAATACAAGCATAGGGGAATTTTCACATCTAGTCTGTGCCTTTAGCCAATGAATCAATAATGCAATCCAATACTAATTTCAACTGAAGAAAAATGAATGCTTCTCTAAGGGCTTCAGAAGAGTAAAGGTTAAAATTTAATCTTATTTATTTAAAGAACAAATATAGAAGTGTTTCTATTTTGAGTAGACTCTTTTCTTAGTAACAGACTTGACAGAAGAGGAATAATATTTTCCTTCTCTGCCTTTGATGCAACATGATTAATATCCCAGTGCTGGATTCTATATTATTTTAATCAAATAATGGTTTTATTATTTCATAGGAAATATTTGGACAATATAAACATTTCATTACTTTATTGACTTTGTACTTCTCAGAAGGTAAAACACCCCAGAATTTTTCTTTTCTAAAGGAATAAAGAAAACAAAGATTTCCAGTTGAGCAGTTGTAGTCAAATTCCTTCAAAACCGGAAAAGAGGTACTGCAAAGAAATTCAAGACAGCTTAATTTTCATGTTGGAAATTTTGTTGTTTAACAAGCACACTTATTATGCGGTATACCCTGAGAACTCCATTGCCAGGTTTTATCTGTGACCTTTGCTCTTCATTTACAGACATGCAGATTAGGAGAAACATCCAGAGATGATGGTCAGAAGAACCTAATTTATGTTTGGATTTGCCTTTACACTCTCCAGCCATTAAACTGCCTGTCTTGTGACAAATTGTAAGCTCCAGCAATTCTGTCGTTTTATGCTGCAGTTGTCCTCAGTTTGATGTGTAAAGCAGTGATGCAGCTTCTCGGTGTGTGAGGTGTATCACCGCTATGTGGGTGAAGTTCTTCCATGCTATTCAGCAAAACACTCCAGTTCTTGTCTTCTGCAGAAGCAACACTCTGTTTTTATCAATCGATACTGCAATAAAGGCTTAATTATACTTGCTACTACACAAGTAATCTCAATTTTTGCATGCATTCCGATATAGCTTGGCAGATGTATATTTGATGTATATTTGAAGGATGTTGGTTGGTTGGTTTAGTTTGCTGATGAGTGTGTGACTGTTTTACTTGTTGTCTAGCATAGGAAGTCCATAAAGTGAAAATCTATTGACCCCTGAATGAAAACAGAAATTTCAAACAAACCTCCCAACTTTTTCCAGCCACCAAAGACTTCATCTACCTGCCTCAGAGCCCGAGCTGCCAGCAGTGTGCCTCTCATAGCACATCCATTTAAATCATCACATTAATCCATGTGACTGGAGAAGAGGAGACTCAGGGGGGACCTGATCACTCTCTACAACTGCCTGAAGGGAGGGTGTAGTCAGGTGGGGGTCGCGCTCTTCTCCCGGGCAACCAGTGACAGGAGGAGAGGACACAGCCTGAAATTGTGTCAGGGGAGGTTTGAGCTGGATCTCAGGAAGCCCTTCCTCATGGAGAGGGTGCTCAGACATTGGGATGCGCTGCCCAGGGAAGTGGGGGAGTCACCGTCCCTGGAGGTGTTTAAGGAAAGGCTGGATGTGGCACTTAGTGCCCTGGTCTAGCCATTGTGATGCTGTTGAGGCACAGGCTGGACTTGATGATCTCAGAGGTCTTTCCCAGCCTCAGCAATTCTGTGATTCTGTGATTCTGTGACTGAGACATAGTGAGGATTAGGGCTCTGCAAAGCTCTTCTTGAACCCCTGTCTCACTGCATTAATCTGGAACGTGAGTCTGGAAGATTACTGACTTGAGGAAAAGAAAAGTGAGACATTTTTGTATTTTGCATTTCAGGAGCCTTTCAAGGGCAGAAATTAAAACCTCCAACTAAGTGCAGAGCGGTGTGCACCATTGTACAGGAAACACCGTAGCCTTTTATTGTGGTGGGTACAGAAGCAGTGTAGAAATGGACATGGGCCTCCCCAGCTGCTGGAGCAGAGAGAGCTAATGGACTAGATGCATTATCCACCGGGCTCACCTCAAGCTGCTTCCTTCCAACCAGCTGCACCCATGGGAAATGTCACAAAACATCAAACTCGGCCTCAGCTGATTCTTCCTGCCATTGTGCTCTCCCCACTGAGAGGGCCGGAGGGGCATCCTTGAGGCATTTTAGCACCTTCCTCAAAGGCAGCTGATGGAGGGAAGCAACCCCTGGCAGCACCTCCAAAGCAGGGACACTGGCCCCTCGGCTGGCCCCTCCACTGTGTGTGTGTGTTTCACAGCCATCGCTCAGATTGTGTCCGCCTCATTTACAGCACTAAAGAGGCTTTATCAGCGCTTTGCTGAGCTTTCTGGGATCCCCTGCTTGATTTCGATGCATGCCTCCTTGGCAAGGAGCCAGCATTTTGTTTACCTCTTAGAAGAAGATTCATTAATATGTTTTTCCTGGTCTGGTTTATTTGTGTGTCATTTACCCTGCGTAGGCAATTTTGCTTTCCTAGCTCTTCTTTTGTTTTGTTGGCTGGGGAATGGGGGAGGTTTGTTTTTATCATTGATATATTAGTGAGTTAAGTAATTGTTTGCAAAATGAACCACATACTGTTTGTGGTTTAAGGATTTCTTTTCTTCTTGTTTTTGGTGGGTTTTTTTCAAGTTTCTGAGCCAAGTTCTGCTAGCAGTTATTTTTATGTAGACCCACTGAAGTCAATAGAATTGCTTGGTTATGACTGAGCATTGCATTAAGCCCGCTGCAATTTTCTCTCACTCACACTGATGGCCCCGCAAAAGGACTAGATGCAGTGTGAAGGCTAGCAAATGAAGCCCAGTGTTTCTAAACTGATGGGATAACCTGAGAAATTTAAAAGAAACAATGCTGAAGATCTCAATCTGCACTAATACTACACTGCTGGCAAAAGCAGTGGTGCTATTTAGTGGTGCTAGACAATGTGTGTTGGTTATGCAGATCGGTAATAATGAGATAGCAGAGAGATGTCCAGAAGTAAGCAAAAGGGACTTTAGGGCACTGAGACGGATGCTTGAAGGATCAGGTGCACAGGTTGTGTGTGCCTCCATTCCTTCAATTACGAGGAAAAATAGTGGAAGGTTCAACAAAGTGAAGCAGATTAATACTTGGCTAAAAGGGTGGTGCCAATGGTCTAGCTTTGGGTTTTTTAACCGTGGGCAACTACACAACACCTGGTCTACTAAAAGCAGATGAGGTTCAAATGACGCAAAGGGGAAAAAGGATCCTCAGTCATGAGCTGGCGGGACTCACAGAACGTTCTTTAAACTAAATATGAAGGGAGAAGGGGTTACAACCAGATCAAATGGAAACGACCCTGGGATACATATAGTGACATGAGAAGCAGAGGCACTAGCACAGATGAAGTACAATTGTCCTTTATTGGGGGCTCCAGGTACCTTATCAGGGGCCCAATTCAAATACCTTTATAAGAATGCCCACAGCTTGGGCAATAAACAAGAGGAGCTGGAGATGCTTGTGAGTCTGCAGCACTATGACCTGATCAGCATCACAGAGACATGGTGGAATGACTCCTGCGATTGGTGTGTTGGACTAGAAGGGTATAAACTGTTCAGGAAGGACAGGCAGGGGAAATGAGGAGGGGGTGTTGCCCTCTATGTCAACGAACTGCTAGAATGCATGGAGCTGCACCTGGCAAGTGATGACGAAAGAACCGAGTGCCTGTGGACCAGGGTGAAAGGAAGGGTAGGAGGCTACAGTGGGGGTGTGCTACAGACCACCCAACCAGGAGGACCAAGTGGACGAGGCCTTTCATAAGCAGATAGGAGTTGCTGCTCAGTCACAAGCCATGGTCCTCATGGGGGATTTTAATCACCCAGACATCAATTGGAAAAACAACACAACAGGGCACAAGCAATCCAGGAGATTCCTGGAGTGCATTGATGATAACTTCCTCTTCCAAGTGACAGATGAACCAACGAGGAGAGGTGCCATGCTAGACCTCGTTCCCATCAATAGGGAAGGGCTGGTGGGTAATGTTAAACTTGTGGGCAGCCTTGGCTGCAGTGACCATGAGATGGTGGAGTTTGAGATCCTAAGGGCAGCTAAGAAGGGGAAGCTCAGCAAGCTTGAAACCCTTGATTTCAGAAGAGCTGACTTTCACCTCTTCAGGAACCTCCTTGGTAGCGTGCCATGGGATAAAGCCCTGGAGGGACTGGGTGCCCAAGCAAGCTGGTTGAATTTCAAGGATCATCTCCTCCAAGATCAAAAGCATTGCATCCTTAAAAGGAAGAAATTAGGCAAAATCAAAGAACTCCTGCCTAAAATGAAATACAAAAGGGGAACACACAAAACGTGGAAGCAGGGACTGGTAACCTGGGATGATTACAAGGAAGTTGCTCGTATAGTCAGAGACCAGGTTAGAAAAGCTAAGGCCCTGACAGAGTCAAATCTGGCCAATGATATTAGAAATAACAGAAAAGGATTTTACAGGTACGTAAGAGAAAAAAGAAAAACGAGAGAGAATGTGGGGCCTCTCCGGAAGGATACAGGAGACCTGGTTACTGAGGACGTGGAGAAGGCTGAAATACTCAACAACTTTTTTGCCTCAGTCTTCGCTGGCAAGCACTTGAACCACACTACCCAGACCACAGAGGGTGTTGGCTGGGTCTGGGAGA
>NW_009733820.1:0-305 GCF_000703405.1 Apaloderma vittatum
TGAATAAGCCCCTGCTTCTCTCGTCCCAACGGCTGTGAGAGGCTGCAGATTGCGGGAGGACGGGGAGCTGCCTGCCGGCTGCGATTTCCATATCAGCGCCCTGCAGCCGCCTGCACCAAATAAACACAACAGCCCCACGGACAAAAGGTTAATTATCAATTTTCAGAAAGGGAGAGAGAGGGGAGGGGGAGAAAGGAGCAGAATGGGCCCTTGCCAGCCGCGGGAACACGCAGCCATCCCCAGTCGGGGTCCTGGGCTCTGCGCCCGGGCACGGCGTCCCCGAGAAGCCCCGGGGCTCTGCCGGC
>NW_009733820.1:391-1304 GCF_000703405.1 Apaloderma vittatum
CGGAAATGGGATGGGGATGGAGATGGAAATGAGGATGGAGATAGGGATGGAGATGGAAATGAGATGGATGGGGATGAGGATGGGGGTGGAGATGGAAATGGGATGGGAATGGGAATGGAAATGAGGATGGAGATGTGGATGTGGATGGAAATGGAAATGGGATGGGGAAGAGGATGGGGGTGGAGATGAGATGAAGATAGAGATGGAAATGCGATGGAGATAGGGATGGAAATGGGATGAGGATGGAGACCGAGATGGGGATGCAGATGGGTGATGGGGAATGGGGTCTGTGTGTGCACAGGGCCAGTGGGACTGGAGGGAGATAAAAGGGGGAAGACCCTCTCCCAGCGCCCCAGTTCAGAGCACATCTCCTAATGGGCATGCAGGTCACTTCCAGCTCTGCTTCCCACAGCCACATTTCTACATTCACCACCCTCCTCCTCTCATCGGAATGACCGTGGGCTCCCAGTTCAGCTGGGCCACAGGGCTCAGGAAGAGAAGAGCGAGGGAAGGGTGCCCTGTTTATCCCAGCCCTGTGGGAAGGGAGAGGTGGGCAGTAGCATCCTCCTGCTTGTAGGTTAGACAGGATGAAGCCATCGGGGACTCTCATGAGCTCTTCAGCCCTGCTGTCACCCACCCCACACTTGCTAGACAGGAGCTGCTGCCATGGGGCTGGGAAGCTCCTCTCTCACTGCAGCCAACCCTGTACTGGGATGGTTTTCCTACCCTGTGGCATCGTCCTGTGCCGAGCACAGCCCCACATATGCTTGTGATGCTCCAGGCTCACGTGGGGAGACACAGAGCCCAAAAACACTGCACAGGGCATCAGCTGCCGCACCGCTGGGAAGACTCGAGCCCACGCGGCACCAGATTTAGCCACTGACACGCTCCTAAAAATAGCCCGGAGGGCGGA
>NW_009733820.1:1385-5808 GCF_000703405.1 Apaloderma vittatum
CAGAGCTGGGCTGCACAGAGCTGAGGTGCCTGGGGTTGGGGTGCGGGGGGCTGGGGTGCACGGAGCTGGCCCCAGCACCATTTGGATGGAGCCATCCCAATGCCAGAGACAGGAGGACACTAAGATGGAGAGGAGATATTCTTGGGGTTAGGATGGTCCTAATCCTCTGGGGAATTAGACTTGTGTCCACAGATAAGAAAATTGGGATTAATAATATTTAGCACTTAGGCAGGGCTTCTGTGAGTGCAGAGCTTCGCAGCTCTCGGCTGATGGATGGTCGTGGAGCCCTGAGGGCCAAAGAGCTGGGTTTTGCTTGGGCGGATTTGGGGTGAGAAACTGGGGGCAGAGCTGGAGCTCAAAGAACCACAGTGCCTGGCAGGGGCCACTGTGGTCTCTGGTGTAGCCTCAACTTGCCCCACATTCCAAGGGGGGTCTGACCTTGCAAAAACCCCCTAACAATACCAGGTTAAGTATCTGGGGGAATGCAAGTGGGGTGAGAGCATCCCAAGCTGGAGCAACCCAACCCCTCTTCAATTTTGTCCCAGCCCCTCCAAGCTAACCCCAGCCCAAAATACTAACCTGGGGCCCATCTGGTGTCCAACTGATGAGCACAGATGGGGTTGGGATTTCCGAGCCTGCTGGCAGCCATTCAGACCTGTCGCAAGCTGCACCTGCTGCAGGATATTTTCCCTTCTGGATTTAATCCCTCCCTCCCTCCCTCTGCGGCAGCCCCAGGCACCCCCCAGGGCCGAGTGGGCAGCCGGAGACACCCTCCTTCCCCCCATAAATATGGATGTGGAAGCTGGAGAGGGCTGAATTAAGTGGTAGGAATGGGGGAAAGAGGCCCAAATCTCAGCCCTCCTCCAAGAAAATGCCTGGAGGGGTGGCGACCTCCAAGGAAATGCCTGGAGAGGGAGTGTCACAAACGTGGATTTCACCACCTCCGAGGTCTTTTGGGGGGGTTGAAGGTAATATCCCCTTGGCAGCCGCTGCTGCAGAGATCTGAGACTTTAATTGCAGGCAATGACCCCAGGTGATGCTCTCAGTCTTGTATACCTGCTAGTGCATTACCCAGCCCCCCAATTCCCCTCCTCCCTCCCCAAAAATAATAAAAAATTAACACGCCACTATTATTTTGCAGCAAGGGTCTCCCAGATCAGATGTTGACCCCTGCACTGATCACGCAGCCTTACGGAGGGAATAAACAGCAAATCCCCTTTTAGATGAAGGCCTGGTGGAGGGATTAGGAGTGAAGGGGTGGACTCCCCCTCTACAGCCCCCTGGCCCCCAGGGGCTGCCTGTACAGATATGCGGGGCAGGAGGAGGCTTCGTCTGTCCGTCTGGCCCGTCTGAAGTGGTCCAGTGCGATAGGGAGTGATTAGGATTAGACACATCCAGGATGAGAGTTTTTTCACCAGATAGAGATGATAATGGGACCCATGGGGAGGATTATGGTCCTCGTCTCTCCAAGAGAGCTGCCATCTGCATATCTGTCTCCTGACGGGTCTGCTCCCCTGATGTGTCCAGCCAGACTCTCCCTTGTCTGTGCCACATCCCGGGATGGCAGTGCTGGACCTCACACCCTGGCCCCACGAGACTTGTGTGGCTTGTGGCCACCCTGCGTGGGAGATGTGTCATCTTTGCACATAAGCACAGCACCCAGCATCCCTGCACATCCCCAGGGTGCTCAGGCATCTTTCTGCATCCCTGGGGTATTCCACACCTCCTGTACACCCAGCAGCCCTGCATCCCTGAGAAGCTCAGCATTCCTGGACATCCCTGGGGCACCCAGCATTCCTGAATATCCTTGGGGTGCTCAGGCATCCTCCTGCATCCCCAGGGCACTCAGCATCCCTGCATCTCCAGGGGACCCAAGATCCCTGAATGTCCCTTGGGTGCTCAGGCATCTTCCTGCATCCCTAGGGCACCCACCATCCCCAGGGCACCCTGCATTCCTGCATCTCCAGGGCACCAGCATCACCACATTCCTGAGATGCTCCGCTTCCCTGCCTATCTCTGGGGTACTCAGGCATCCTCCTGCATGTCCCTGGAACACCCAGCATGCCCGAATGTCCCTGGGATGCTCAGGCATCCTCCTGCATTCCTGGGTACCCAGAGCACCCCTGCATGTCCCCAGGGAGCACCTAGCAACCCCCTACATCCCCAGGCCACCTCTGGAGCTGCTCTCTGGCCATTGCCTGCCAAAAGAGCAGGGAGAGGTTCCCAGTTCCTGCCCTAAAATCATGCCAGGGTCCTCACGTGCTGCAAATCCAAGCCAGTGGTGCTGTCGGGGAGCATAATATCACAGCCTCAAGGCTGCAAAGGGTGACATGTGGGAAAACCAGGCTGGGAACTGGGAGGAAGAGAGGACAAAAACGCAGCAAATGTTTTATCAGATCAATAAAAACAGGTTAAAAAAAAGGTCTACGAAAATTGTGGTTTATCTGTATTTAAGGATTAAGCCATTATTTTCCCTTCTAAAATGGACATGGCTCTTATTTCTGCTCGGAGGGATGAGGATGGGGCTGGAGGGCTTCCTTGCCCACCAAGCAGCACCCAGCTGAGGCTTTTCCATGGGGACACTGCTTCTGTGGCCGTGCCAGCACCAGTGACACGGTGCTGGGCAGGGCAACAAGAGTTTGCTGCCCACAGCAATCTCCTGAGGACAGGGTCCTCGGCCAACGCAGCCGCCATCCCTCAGCGTGACATCGGCGATGTTTCCAGTTTCGGGGCCACCTCCGTGGGATGTTGACCAGGAGATGCCATATGGGGGACAGGGTGACAGCATAGCGTGAGGCTCACCAGCCCCCAGGCATTCCCACCCTGGGAGCGAGCCCAGCGGCGCCGGCCCGGGGAGCGAACAGTGAGAACCGGCCGGTTCCCATCACTCGGCACTGCCGCCCCCCGCCGGCGTCAGAGCCACCCGGCAAAACCCCCGGCTCCTGCCAAGCACCGAGAGCACAAACATTTCCTATTTGGGACGTGCAGCCGCATCCTCAGCCGTGACACCGTCCCTGGGGCCGAGCGCACACCGAGCGTGCGGCCAGAGGAGCCGCGACGAAGGTTGGAGCTGCTGCGCCCGCCGTAATTACAGAGAGAGAGAGTGGCATTTTGAAGTTTGGATAAAGCCTTAATTGAAGTCTTGGCTGCTGTTAATTATATTAAAGGCAGAGTGAGCGATGGGCTTTTTATTAGTTAATGAGGATTTTCATTTTCCAGCAGAGGAGCCCTTTGATGTTTCCAAGACTAACGGCCGTTAAATTCAACTTGTTTGCTTTGCCGGTGGCAGAGGGTGACAGGGGAGCAGGAGCTGCTCCGGCCACGGCGCCCGGGGCCACGGGCCACCACAGCAGGAGGACAAGGATGCCCACAGCAGGAGCCAAAGCTTGTCCTGCTCCCGACACGGATTTTTACAGACTGCCTTTTAAAACCTGTGGCAGGCTGCAACCCTCCTCCTGCAATTAGCATTTATTACGATCATTTCGCATTCAATTCCAGCGGAGCCGAGAGCCAGCGCTATACCCCATCTGAAGTCATTTGCAAATTTCTTTGCATCTTTTTTTTTTTTTCTTTATTCTTTCTTCTTTTATTCCCCCCCCTAGGTCTTGGAGGGGAAAGGACTTGTATGAACAGTTTGCCCTGAATTCTGAGAACCTGGGCTTGGGGAGGCGATGCCGTCTTTGCCCATCCTGCGCTCCGACCGAGTGATTTGTAGCTTTTAATCAAAACCGAGCGTATTTTGAATTTCAAATAGTGGCAGGGAAGTGCCAGGCAGGAATCTGGGAAGAAAACGTGTGTGTCCTCAGCCCCAGCCGTCCCGCATGGGGTGCCAGCGTTGGATCCTTCTTCCCTGTGTCACTTGAGAGGTTCCTTCCCCCCAGGAAAAACCCCAGGAAAACCTGCACCTCTTTAATCACTTTTTGGGGTCCTAATTGGTGAGATAGGATAGGGGGGTCCATCCTGGGTGCTCCAGGAGATGGGTGGCAGCAGGGATGGGACCCACAACAGCAAGGAGAGATGCTCGTGAGGCTGGGGGCTGGCTGCTGAGCCACTCCTCCCCCCAGGTCCAAGTCTGGGGATCTGGGAGACAACAGCAATTTTTCCCCCCCTGGCCCCTCGAATGGCAGCTTGTCCCCTTCCCAGTGCGTGGGGCAGGAGGGGTGGGCAGGAGAGGGGGGCCACGTCCTCAGTAATTACCCCTCGTCCTTCCCCGTCACGCTGCGTGGGGCGAGTCGAGGAGGGGCAGCTTAAGCTATCAATGGTCCTGCCTTGATGGGAATAAAATATGCGCTGAAAGACATGAAAATGGAGTAAATAAAAGAGATAAAAATGGAACGATCAAGCCAGCAACTTCTCCTCCTCTGATTAAAAAGAGGGAGTGGGAGGGGGGGAGAGGGGATGCGCTGAGCCCTTGAAGAGGCAG
>NW_009733820.1:5828-6369 GCF_000703405.1 Apaloderma vittatum
AGGGGCTGAGGCAGCCTGTTTGGGAGAGATAAAGTGAAGTCCCAGCGTTTACTGTCCTCAATCCAAGCCTTACCATCAATATTAATACAGCCTGACAAACTGGCGTTTAAGATAGAATAAATATAGACTGGTTCTGCTATTACCTAGACCTTATTAATCTGCTTGGAGGCATTTAAATGCCATTAAAAATACGGAGTTTGCTCGCCGGCACTTCAATAGCTTTACAATCCATCAGCGTTTTGTTTTCCACCGCCCTCCTCCTCTTCTCGAGTCATCGCCCGCGGGTGCCCACCCATCCACCCCGCTTTGGGCAGGGATTGGGAACCACGGTGGGGAGCACCAAGGTGGGAGCTTTTCTGCAAGATGATTAAAAGAGCCGGGTGTCAAGGAAGGGGAATCAGGGTACGGGGGGTAGAACCACCTCAGAGCTGAAGAAAGGAGCATCCTGGGTCCAGAGAGCCAGCACGATGGAAAATTTGTTGCTTGCTCCTCACTAGGAGAAACTCGGGGCTCCCACCCATGAAGTGATGACGGTTTCCCA
>NW_009733821.1:0-1039 GCF_000703405.1 Apaloderma vittatum
CCCACCTTGTGCGGTGCCCGGCACAGTAGCTGCTCCAAGGAATGCTGAGATTAATAGTGCCACAGGCCTCTCTCCAGGAGCGCTTGTGCTTCAGCGTTGTAAAACATCAGGAAATTTTTTACTAGGGGATTTCCACTACCCTCTTGCTAGCGCAGGGAGGCGGCGTGCTGGTCTGGAGGAGACGGGAGCAGCAAGCCCTGCAGCAGGCTGCGGGCTCGACGTGTGCTGCTTCTCCACAGAAACACAGCAGCATCTGAAAGTGCGCTGGGCTCGTCCCGGCAGGCACAGCTCTGGTATCGCAGACCGGGAAGCTGCCTGGGGATTTAGCTGCTGTCAGTGAAAAAGCAAATCTGTTTCTATTAGGTGCAACTTCGGGTAGGCTTAAGCCTTCTACAGTGCACTAACTCACTGCCAAAATGCCAGCCAGGGACCAAAGGCACTAGAGCAGCAGCAACCAAAGCAAATTTCAGACCAGGAATTGCAAAACAGTCTGTTTCAGAGGAACCCAGACACCGAAAACGTTGCTCTTCCATCAAAGGGGCTCCTCAGCAACCCTGAGCAGCCTAGTGCCCCACCAGGACACGCTCAGCAGATTCCATGGAGGTGCTGAGCAGGTACGCGCCAAGTTAGCGTACGGCCCCGTGCCTGGGGACAACAAGAGCGCGGCGGGGGGACTGATGCACAGCCAGGGCTGTGGGGGCTCTCCTCCTACAGCGTGCACACCCTCAGCTCCATACCCAGCCCCCCTCTTATGTCACTGTAAATGTGTCCAAACGGGATTACAGCAGCCTTCCACAACTGACTAAACGCAGGCTTTTTAGAAGCAAATTTCCAGGGCTTGCAGGAGCTGCTGTGCTGCTGATCGGCTTTTCCAGGCACCAGCAGAGTCAGGGGCAGAGAGCCTGACTAGTCCCCGGGGCTCTGCCTGGCCCTTTGCAGAGGGAGCACCTGCCCGCAGGGATTCCCTGAGCCCTGGCTCCCACAGAAGTGTCACTGCCTGGGAAATCGGATCCCTGCAGAGCCAGGAGCAGTGCTGATT
>NW_009733821.1:1158-6375 GCF_000703405.1 Apaloderma vittatum
CCGGCAGCAAGCACAGGTGAGTTCTGCCCTTGTGAGGGCTGGCAGCAACCTGCGTGGCCGGGACTGGGGGACCCAGCTCTGAGCTCTGCAGTGCCTGGCATCACTCGGGGTGGTCTGCAGGGAAGGACATCCTGCAGCCCGTGGCACCGCACAAGCGTGCTCAGAAGCCACGATCCCTGTGGACCGTGCTCAGAGGCAGGCTGGGGGGGGGACAGCTGGGCTGTCTTTGTGCTTGCCAGGGTCACAGAGATGAGCGTTTGCATCCCTGGGGACATGACAGGTCCCAACACGCAGCCCCAGGGAAGGTGTCTCTGCTGCTGGTACCTGGCCTCTCCTGGCTGCACGTTCCCTGACTTCCCACACTGGGGCCATCCCTGCAGGTCAGAGGAGGGTGACCCGGCCCCGGCTCTGGGTTCACTGGTGTCTCATGGCCCTGTAGTGCAGACAGAGAGGTGCTCTGCAAGCTCAAGCCTAGCTTGGGGAATGGAAACATGGGATTTAAGCTCTGCTCTGCCACTGCCCTTGCATGCTGACATGGCCGGATAGTTTTGACTGTGCTCAGGGGTCATGTCCATGCCCCTGTGGCCCCGGAGCAGATGCCCCTGCACCCTTGGTTTGCTCCCTGTCATGTCCCTCAGGGTGGTGCTGCTGCTCTCGCAGCCGTGCTGGAGCTGAGGAGCTGATCCAGCTCAAACGAGCGTTTTTCCAGGGTGGTTTCCAGGCACGTTGCGGTGCCGGCGTCCTCCCTCCCAGCCCCCATGGCACTGGCCCCGCAGCGTGGATGAGGCAATGGGGCAGTGAGGAGCTCACCTGCCCCTGGGTCGTGGAGAGACTTTGGGAAAAATCATTCCAATTGCAGAATGCTCCAGGCAGATGTTTCACTGCAAGTGCTGGCTCCCCGCGTGATCTCAGCGTAAACCTGGCCACCACAGACTGCCTCAAGCCCAGAGACCTTCAGGAAGGAGGATTTTTTGCACTGGTACCTGCCCACCCCTGTGCAGGAGAGAAAAGGCTCCACACCTGCCATGCTGTACCATGTTTGCTTCTGCCAGTATTTCCCTATTTTAAAGCCTTTTGTTATAAGACACTCCTTCAAACACAAACCGCGTCACCTGAACACTCCCTGACCCGTCTTCAGGGCCATTCAAGGGAAAACATGCACCTGAACCTACCGGAAACCCCAGCAGTCCAGGGACAACCTTTCCCACACCCACATCGCGCAGCACCCCGGAGCGGTCGGCGCAGAGGACCGGGACGACGGAGGCTGAAACGTCTCCTTAACCTGCACCCTCGCTTGGAGCTGCGTCTCTGCCCGGCTGCAGGAGACGCCGCTGGGGACCCCGCGCCCCCCCCCCCCCCAGGGCTTGGCAGCCCAGCGTCCAGATCCAGCAGCATCTCCCCTGTGCATCAGCTGGGCTGTCTAATTATTGCCATGATCGCTGTTAACCATTTCCCCGCTGAGCCCCCATCCGAAACCCCGGGAGCACGTACTCACCCCGCGCTCTCCAGGTGCCCGCCGTGCCCCCATGGGTGCTGTCCTCTGCAGGAGGCTGGGTCGGGCACATCCACCGCTACATTGAGCAGCGACTGCTCAGCTGCCTCTTCCCCTCATCCCTCAGCTCGGACACGCTCCCGTCCCTGGGGTCCGTGGGGAAGCAGGCAGGGCACTGAAGCCCCCCGCGCCACGCTCGGCGTCTGCGCTGCAGCCAGCGGGACCCTGGGGCAGGTCCAGTATCGGCAACGAGCTCCAGCAAACCGATCAGTATCGCACGGCGCTCCCCGTGTCCCCTTCCCACTCCTGGGAAGGGGACAGAGTGGCAGGGGACAGCGTGCAGCAGCCCGGCTTCCCTGCAAAGCCCCACGCACCTTGGGGGTGGGGGAGACGGGGATCCCAACAGATCGTGCTGCGATTTCTCACAGCTTTCATTGTCTGAACTCATTATCCACATTGCACAAGGCAAACCCGCAAGTCGGATGCTGACAGGGCTTGCGTTCCTCATTAGCAGCCCACATTGCAAAAGCTTCATCTAAACAAACATGCATTCTGAAACCCTTACCTCTGACTTGTCACTCCCTCATCACTGCTGAAAAGACTCTACTGGTTTCTCAGTTTTAAAATACTACAAGACCAACTACAAAAATCCTCGGTTCCTCCAGAGAAAGTTACATGCACGTTTCTGTCAAAAAAAATGAAAAATATATTCATGGCGAGTTCATGGAGAAGTCTGTTGCGTTTGGGTCTGGCTATTTTGTTCACTTGTTTTTTTAAAGCAGGTTTCTAACAGCTTCCAAGGTTTTGCACAGAGAAACAAACCCTTCTGTGATGTGCAGGATTTCAGCTCGTAAAGATCGCCCAGGCTAGTTCATACTCCATCAGCCCACGCTGCTCCCTGCGTATGCAAAGCAGAAAGTATGTGATCATATCAGAGCAATTTGCACATTAATAAATCCTGGTCTCAGTGCCGTAGACTCCATCCCCATCCACCGGCTAGGGGCTTTTTATTATTATTATTACCAGAGTATCCAGCTTTGTAAAGGCATCTAGTGCAAACTCCTGCATGAGGGAATTCCACCCCACTAGTACCACCTCCTAAGACAATATCCAGCCAAAATATTGTGACTGTTGCAAAACCCGGACTGGAGCTCCACAAAGGACCTTCCAGCGATACATCCAGAGCCAACGGGGTCTCAGTGAATTACCGCAGAGTGACACACCATCGAGCTGTCTTTGTAGTCTTTTTTATTTATGACAGTTAATTCCGAGTTATTGCTAACATTTCAGTGGTAACTGGCGTATGAAGTCATCAGCTGTCACAACTGCATCTGTTAATAAACATGTCAAATATTAAAAGCAGCTTATTATCCTCTGGAGGGGGGAAGGCACTAAGGCGAAGAGCTCAAAGGCTGGTTGTTTTTCGATCTCTGGCTGTGCAGCAGCTCACGCTCAGGAAAACGGCGTGTCTGTGGTGAGGCTGCGCTGGGACACCTGCCCTACAGGAGCTCTCCTCCCCGTGCCTTCCTCAGCTCCCCTTCCCTTCTCCGTCTCAGCTGGGGTGGCCAGGAGGGGTGCAGGGCAGACCCCTGATTTGCACAGGGCACCTTCCCCAAGATCTGCCGTGCCCAGCGGGCTGAGCAGGATCTGGCCCGGGCAGCATCCGGCGTGCGATGCCTTTGTCCCTGGCCGCGCTCAGCACGGGCAGCTCCAGCCTGCTTGTCCCTCTTGGAGGACGCAGAGGTGTCCCAGCCCCGGGGAACCCTGCACCGGGAGCTCGGGCAAGGAGCTGGTGCTGCACCCTGTGCTGGTGTCTGTACCAGCCACAAGCAGGAGTCGGTGCCTCCAGAGCGGCGGGAAGTTTGCAGGCAGGAGCCAAGGAGCTGCAGAGGGAGATGCACTGGATGCTCCACCTTTGCCTCCCCCCTTTTGTGGGTCAACTTCTCCAACCATCCAAAAGAGGCAAGAGTAAAAATTTACCCTTCACCCAGCTTACGCTTTTCACAGTGTTTGTGCTAATGCATGTGTATATGGATGTGTTACTCATCCTGAATTTTCTCTGGCACCTCGTTAAATGTCCCTCGTTTCCTACTTGCAAATGACATCTTCTGAGATAATTGCTACCTCGCAGGAGTGGCAGTGAATGTGTTTTGAATATTGGGCAGATGCTAAGCGGTCACTGTTGCATCTCCATGTCAAAGACCTGTTCTATTTATATTTGGAGCTTTTTTACTTGCCACTCTAGGAAACTCTGAGGTACCATCAAATGTTGCTCTGGGACAAAAACACTTAGTTGACTCTAAGAGTGAAAAACCTAATGAACCAAAGATCTTGTATTTTCTGCTTGCATTGAATAGCCAGACCATTTTTCTCTCTAATCTCCCTCAGAGCACTGCAGCTCCAGTTGACAGCTGTAGATCAAGTTTCAGTCTGGAGCAAATGTTTATAACTCAGCAATAAACCCCAAAGACAGAGCTCTCTAATGGAAATACTGACAAACGCAGCTGCGAGAACAGGGCTACCGGGCACGCCAATAATCAGCGAACAGAGCCGTGTATCCGAGCTCCCTGGTGTTAGAAGGTATCATTGCAGAGGACAGTAAATCACGCTAAATCCTGCCTTAACACCTTCCACAGTAAATCCAGCACCAAGTCGCACATTTCTTTTGCTTCTGACATGAGCTAATTTACCGTTTTGGTTTTCTTTAGCTAATGGCTGTTGAGGCTGATCCTAAATTAATTCTCAACACACTGTTTCTTTCTCGTCCAAAAGGATCTGAAATTCTCCTTTTTCACGTGGCAAAGATGCCAAGCGACTCCAGATGGAGAGCAGAGCTGCTGCCTTGGGAGACCTCGGCAGGGTCCTTGCCCAGCAGCACCGCGGGCGGTGGCTCCTGGTGCTGGGGGAGCATCCTCCCCGGCGTGCAGCGCCCTGGGGAACGTGGTGTGCGGGGAAGGGGCCATCCCGATGTCCCCGGAGCAGAGAAAGGCCTTCTGAACCCACCACATCTGGTTGCACGTGGTTCCCCTCTCCACTAAAAACCTGCCATTTTTTGGTGTGATTTCATCCCTCTCCGGTTCCTGCCCTGCCTCTCCCAGCCAGGGAAAGGGCCTCTCCCCCATGGAGAGCCCACTCTGCCTGGGGACCACAGGGCCTTCCAGGCTGGGGCTGAGCTGCCTCCTGCCAGGAGCTGTGTCCTCCAGGCTCTGGGTGCCAGTGAGGGCGCAGGCAGTGGGTCAGCACCCCACAGCTCCGGCACTGAGCACCGCAGCTTCTGTCAGACCCAGGGCTCTGCGCTCCCGACATTAACCCTGTGTGCAGAGGCAGGTACCAGTGCCTACAAGTTTTCAGCTGGCACCGAGGGTGCATTACTCATCCCTGGTGCCTCATCAGCCTTTGATAACATCTCAGCATAAGCAAAAAGCGAAAAAGACGCTCGCCAAGAAAGCAGAAGCAAAGCAAAAACGTCCTGAAGTTGTCTCTGACACTCCTAGCCTCGACCTGTGGTGTGCTGCCTCTCTGCACCCTGCTTGGACACAGAGCTCTGCTTCTTAGAAGGCTTATCTCCTGCAGAATGATTGATAGCCCGGGCAATTGTTTTTAATAATATCTGAACACCTGCAGTCCTCAGTCCCCGGTAATACAGTTATCCCAAGTGCCTGACTTATTGCATAAACAACCGCTCTGGTTGCAAAGACAACTATCAAGTTCCTGACACAGGCTGC
>NW_009733821.1:6391-7315 GCF_000703405.1 Apaloderma vittatum
CAGGCACAGGGGCACGCAGGATCATGCCTCGCACGGGGAGATGTGGGAGCGAGAGGAAGGGGAGCTGGCTTTCCGATAGGATCAGCCAGGCGTGCCTCTTCTTCCTGGGCAGAGCGAGCAAGCCCGGGCTGCCGGCCGGGCAGCACCGCTCACGGGGCTTGCTGGGTGGGGGCGGCGCTGGCAGCAGTTGTGCTGGGGAGCAGGTCCCCGTCCTGCAGCGTCCCCCGGGAGGTCACCCCGCTTTGGTGCTTTGTGGGTGACGGAAGAGCAAGACTCACACGCCCCATCCCACCTGCCTGTGCCCCCCGTGCCGCTGTGGCAGGCCAGGAGGGGTGCGGGGGGACAGGGCAGCTTTGTGCTCGCTGGGCGTGGGACAGGGGAGCAGAGCTCATGCGTGCGTCCCGGTGAGCCGCCTCGCTTTTCAGGATCGCTCTTCCATGCCTGCCAGGGTTTCTGACACCGTGCCCTGCGCAGGCTGGAAATATTGCTTCATCTTTTCCAAGGCGCGACATTACGCGCGTGTTGGGAAATGCTCCTTTCTCGTTTGCTTCGAAGGCCCTTTTCCCCTGTTGTTTGAGGAATGCTGTTTGAATTAGCTCCACGGATTGCAAACAGACCCCGTTGTTTTCCTTTCCCAATGCAGGGAGGCTTCTGTTCTCTTTGGCCTGCTGGATTAACCAGGGGGCCTCACACACTGACCCCTCTGCAGCTCAGGGAAGCTAATTTAATCCCAATATTGTTACAGATCACAGCAGGACGGATCTCACAGATTCCTTGAGGCAAACCAGCACTGAGCTCTGGCAGGGACGGGAGCGCTCTGTGTTTGCAGAGGCAGAAGCTGCTGCAATCTTTTTCTGCAAAATTTCCCCTACAAAACTTGTGAGGCTGGGGAGGAGGGCAGGGCTGGTGGGATGGGGGGGGCGT
>NW_009733822.1:0-874 GCF_000703405.1 Apaloderma vittatum
ATTGCCCAGGGCACCCCCATGGTGCCAGCGCGCCCTCCCCTACATGGCTGGTCACTGTACCTGGGCCACGCTCTTCGTCTGGTCACTCATGTGGAAGAACAGCGAGAGCAGGACCCGCTGCACTTCCTTCTTCATCTGCCTTATAAACGTTCTGCCCACCACAGCCTTGACGGTGTCTTCAAAGAGGGTGATGGAAAGCGCCCGAACCTGGCTGGACTCCTGGTAGGGAGGAGGACAGAGGGACCGGAGCGACAGCCACGCTGTGCCCAGGGCCCTGAGGGGCCAGGCAGGAGAAGCGAGGAGGGGAGCCCTGCCCGAGCGCTGCTCGCAGAGCTGTGCAGAGGAGCAGCTGCCTTTGCAGAGCACCCTTCTGCAGGGCTGGGGTTCCCACGGCAGCCTTACGTCTTCAAAGAGGGCTGGGAGCTTCTCCGCCAGCTGCACAGCCACGAGGCTGGCCTCCTTGCTCTCCATGTGTTTCAGCACGTTCTTGAAGAGCACCAGGGCCTTCAGCGTGCCGTCAGTTTTGGCATCCTGCAGGTGCTCCATGACATCTGGCAGCAGGACCGTCATTTTTCTGGCCTGTAAGAAACATGCTGTTTCCTTATCGTGAAGACATGAAAGAGCACCCTGGCAGAAACGCCCCGGTCAGTGAGCACCTACCTCCCATCCGGCTTCCCAGCAGGTCGCCAGCCTTCTGGTGGGCAGCGGCCACTGACAGGGACCGGGGCAAGCAGGAGGAGGGGAAGGGAAAGCGGGAGAGAACTGTCCTTTGCTCAGCCCCCCTTTTTTCCGACCAGCAGGCAGGGGCAGAAGGATCGGTAACCCGCTGTGCCTGGAGGGCTCCCCAGGCATGCACCAGCCCCCTCCGTCGCCA
>NW_009733823.1:0-295 GCF_000703405.1 Apaloderma vittatum
TTCCCTGGGCCAGGAGGGACATCAGCGGGAGGCCATTTCCCACAGGGACACGGTGACAGCGGTGACAGAGGCTCACACCGCTGCCTCCCCATCCCCGCGGGAGGCCGGCTCCCGGCGTGGGGCCAGGTGGGTGACCACGGGGGTCTTCCCCCTGGTCTCTCCCGCGTGCACCAGGGACACAGGGCTTTGTGCCTTTTGGGCACACACCAAAAAAAGCTGAAAGTGGAAAAACGGGCGTTTGTTGGGTTCCAGAGTGTTTCTGTGCTGCCATGGGTGCTCTGTCTGGAGGGGCTGG
>NW_009733823.1:574-1204 GCF_000703405.1 Apaloderma vittatum
TTTCACAGTTTTTTAAATAGTGCTTCTTGCGACACCGCTGCGCTGAACAGCAGGTCCCCGTGACGAATGTTTTCTCCTCTCACCCAAAGGTATTACATCACTAAACCCTCCCCTGCCCCACCTTTGGGGCCTGGAACCTGCAAACTAGCACAAATACTTGTTTTCTTAAACAACTGGGATTTTTTAATTTTTATTTTTTAATCTGAGTGAAACTGCTCCATGACGCATCTTTCAGCCATGAGCATTTGGTGGCAGGGTTGTCCCTGCTGTCCTGGCAACCCATCTGGTCCCCATCCACCTCAGGGCTGAGAGCCACGGTGCTCCCAAGCCTTCGCCATTTGTGCTTGCTGGTGCCAGGGTGAAATCTCTCGTGGGTATTTGCGAAGCAAAATTTTCGGGGGTGCCAAACCAGCCCCTCATCTCCCGGGACTGCCCTGAGATGCATCATCTCCGTGCATCTGCCTGGGGTTTGTTGCCTTTGCTGGGGAGTTTGCGGAGCACCTGCTCTCCCAGATGGACATCTGGGACACGGCGTATTGGGAAAGGTTTGGCTTTGCTCCACGGGGCCGCTGCAAGACCCGTGGCCAGAGCTGGAGGACGCAGCACAGAGGGACTCGCTGCTGCTCTGAG
>NW_009733823.1:1448-1931 GCF_000703405.1 Apaloderma vittatum
GCTGCTGCTGCTGCCCGGGTCAGCAGGGTGCTCCACGGGGTTGGTGCAGCCGGACAGGACAGTGGCACAAGGGTGACACGTGGCAAGGACCTGTGACTCTTCCAGGTGGCCAAGTGACTCAGAGACAACATTTGCTGACACCTCACGGGATGGCCATCTCCCACAGACACCCAGATGTCACCGTGTAAAGTGGGACGGGGCAGGCTGAGCTCCTGCAGGCGATGAAGAGGAGGCGGCTGGTTTCTCTCCAAGGAACAGCCAGCTCCTCTGCCCAGTGGGGCCCCCACCACGGAGCTCAGCATCCTGCCCGGGGGTGCCTCGTGCATCCCCTGTGGATGCTGGATCTCCCTGGGGGGGCTCTCAGCGTGGTTTGATCTGCCCTTGCCTTCGGATCCCAGGTTCTGGGTACACTCGGCATAGGTACAGGCAGGACTATGTGTGCTGCCGGGGCACCTCTTGTTCCCAGCCAGCCCCACCCTGGCC
>NW_009733823.1:1991-2574 GCF_000703405.1 Apaloderma vittatum
GCAGCTGCTTTAATTATTTGGCTGCAGAAAGAACTTGGTGTGGAGGAAATTGAACCCAGGGGAAAAAATACTGTAATTTCATGCAAAAATTACATGGCAGCTCTGAGCGATTTACTGCAGCTATTTTGGTGGCCAACTCTGGGGTGTAATTAGAGTATTACTGGGTTAGTGGCTGGTGGTGGAGAGGGTCTTTCCGAGGTGTCTCACCTGGTCTCGTGTGTTGGAGAGGGCTCCAGGCAGGATGGGACTGGGGTGCTGGGTAGGGGTGTGTTTTGTCCCCAAGGGCAGAGGAGCTGTTGCTCAGCCGGACCTGGGCACCTTGCAGAGCATCCCCGGCTGTGCTGGCACCTTGTGTCTTGCAGCACCCTTGGGAGACTCAGTCTGAGCCAGCTCTGAGGTGGATTGTGTGGGGAGACAGGTCTCCTGGGAAAAGAGGTGCTGGGGAGCTGTGCTGGGGGGGTTTCTCAGTGTGTGACTCGGTGTTTCCTGAGGTGCTGGGAGAGGAGATGGTGTCTGGCTGTGGGTGCCAGGGTGCTGTGAACTGGGGGAGGCTGTGCGGGGCTGGAGGGAGGCCGGTGCTGCC
>NW_009733824.1:0-2790 GCF_000703405.1 Apaloderma vittatum
TTGCACTGGCCCATTTCTCAAGCCTGTCATGTGTTAGGGAAGAGCTGCCTGGGATCATGGAGGGAGCGACGGTGCAAAATGAAGCTCCAGCAGCAAGATGTGACAGGAGCAAGGCAGGAGGTATCTGACCTTTAGAATGGAGATGGAGAGAGCAACACAGGAGACGAGGTTGTGCATGAGGAGAGACGGGGCAGTCCAAGAAGATGGTCTTGCTGGAGAAGGTGGACTCAGGTGGAAATCAGTGGGAGAGGATCAGGACAGCAGGCAGCACATGGTGTCCTGCCCCGCTTGGGGATCTAGAGGCAGACACATCTGGTAATGTGTGTAATCACATAGTTGAGCTTCCCTCTCTAGAAACAGCTCAACATTTCTCTCTCTCCTCAAGCCTGGTGGAAAGGGTATTGAGTGTCTGTGTCTAAATAAAGCATCTGGGTCTTGGAATAGGTTGATTCACCCACTCCAGGAGGAAGGAGCACTGAGAGGGGCTAGCAGAGAAGACAAAGTCCTGTTTGGGAGTGAGCATGCTGGCATCAAGAAGGTTAAACATCAGCAGGATGATGGGGACAAGACCTTAGCACAAAAATCAAGATATGCCAAGAACAAAATTAATCAAGGGCACTACAGGATGTGGCGTGAAAAATTTATTTAACAGGCTGCCTACCAATCCCTAAAGCCTGGTAATGCACAAACAGCATTTATAAATGAGTATTTGACCCGGTCTTTGCTGCTGAGAGTTGGTGGGAAATGGTACCTGCCAGGAATGCCAAGATGGCTCTGAGTCATGCTGGCAAGAGCGAAAGGTGGAGGAGGGACGTGGCTTGAAAGCAACCCAACTTGGTGTTGGCAATCCCAGCAATAGCTTGGAGAGAAGGGCTTGTTCCTTCCCCAAGACCATGAAGACATGGTGACAACAACTCAGGGCTTCACAGACCTCCTTGTTGCTGATGTTCCTCTGTTGCACGGATGTGCCCCAGCTCCACATCACATCCCCAAATGTGTAACATACATAATCAATCAAATCTCTCACTAATGACCAATTTTCTTAAGATACTCTCTTCAATGGGAATGATGGTCACTGTTAGGAACAGTCACAGCATGCACTAGTTAGAGTCAAAAAGAGAAATGGTCCAAAAAAGCCAAAATTTATTCAAAGAAGGTGGAGAGAAAAGGAGTTATTTTATAGGTAGATTGACGGTAATACATAAGGGCAAGAGAGATAATTCAAGAAGGAATAAACATAGATTTATACTGAAAGATATTCTAGATAAACAGGAGACAGATAGATGAATAGATATAAATGGATTAAATAAATAGACTGTGGGAAGGGAAAAGAAAAAAGAATTTATAGAAAGAGGTTTATTTCACAAATAAATCCTGTTCTCCCATTTCAGTCTTTGCAAACCGACCACACCTCCTTTGACAGATGGGCAAGAGAAATGATAAAAAATTTCGTCACCTGTTTTCCAGTCTCCTGCAACCACAGAGCCAAGGCAGTCTGTGCTCCTGACCCCCAGTGAACATGAAGCACCTCTGTACCTCCAAAGCCCACTCTCCCAAAACCACAGGCAAAAAAAGGAAGGTCATTCCCTTGCAAAAGGTGGAAACTTTATATGAAAATGAAAACCCTACTTGCTTTGTTATTGACCCTATTTTCTTGCCTGTGCATTTTCTCAATCACTTTCACAGCCTCCAGGAAGAAGAGATGAGGCTCAGCAGACCTGAGATGCCTTCAAACTTTGCCATGTAAGAGGCATTCACAGAGGAGGAAAGGATGGATGGATGGATGGATAGATGGATGGAGAGTAGGGACTGGGGACTTGGTGGAAGATGTTACCCTTCCACGGGCTAAGTTTGCAGCATACAAGCACACATCTTTTGAGATCAAGCAAAACCACCTCAAGCCACGTTGCATTTGCTGAAGGGTTGGAACACACGAATATCTCGAGGGGGCAAAATAAAAATCCCTTTTTTCCTAACACAAGCCTTCAGGGAAAGAAAGCAATCACAGGCTGCTTTGTCTGGGGCACAAACAGCTGGGGGAACTCACTGCCTTGGGACATATCTGAGATCAAGAGATCTGTAAAGAAAGAGACATCCTGCAGCAAAATCTATCAGGAGTGATGTCTAGGCAGTCTGAGGAGGGTTCAGATGCTTGCTATGTGGTTTCTCACGCAAGATGTGAGGTCTGGTGGCAGGAGGCAGTCCTTAAAAGTGCACATGACCTTGGGGGCTTTGTCAGTGCTGTTGAGGTAGGAGCACAACTTCTGAAAGAGACCCCAAGGCTAAACCATCACAGGGAAAAATTAAATCCTGCCTCCTCCTACCTCCCCCAAAATCACCTGCGAGGGATTTGATCTAAATATATCTCCTCCATCGCAGCTTGTATTTTGAGTGGTGTGTTAATATGAGTGGCAGGACTCTGGCAGAGGTGGGTCTGAACTCCACAGACAGGTGCAGGCTGTCCCCAACGTGGCCTTGAGATCCTTCTCTATCAGAAAGATGGGGTGAAGGAGGCATCAGCATGGTAGAAGGCAGGTATGGAGTTTGCGGAGCTCAGGAGGGGGTGTCAGTGCAGAGCTGGAGGTATATTTAGGTACTCAGGGGTGGGAAGGAAGGGGAGTGTGCGGCGGGGGTGGCTGCGTGTGTGAGTCACGGTATGTGTTCTAGTATAGTGGGGGAAGATGATTGGGATGTCCCCAAGAATGGGCAATCCCTGGGGGTGCAAGGGGCGGCAGATGACTCAGGCATCCCTCCAGGCCAGGATTGTTCCTGGTGAGCCAGAGCGCCCAC
>NW_009733824.1:2895-12898 GCF_000703405.1 Apaloderma vittatum
TGTGCCTGCAAAGCCTGAAGCCAATGCAGGGGCTGTCACTTTAGAAGGAGGAAGAGCTACCCAAGCGCTTTTCCAGCAGATTTTTGCTGTTTTGCCTGAAATATTTTCCAGAGCAGCCCCAGAGAACCCAGCACTCTGGAGATTCACACGTGGGCAAGCGCCAGCCAGGCCTTCCTCCTAATGAAGATAAAATCTGGCCATAAAGCCTGCCAAAACCCAGTTGAAAAAGACAGAAGGCATCCAGGGGAATGTGCATCAAAAAAAAAGTTTTCTGGAAATCTCCAGCTTTTCTACAGTTGCTGAGTTTCGAGGAATCTTGACAGCTACTGTGGGATGCTCAGGGCTGGGTGGGACCAACCCACCCCCAAGACCTGTACGTCATGTTTCTGACACTGCTTCAAAGAAACAAGGAGGTTGTGGTTTCTTTCCTTCCAAAGGGTGGCAGGACAAAACAGCTTCTTTGTCCGGCTTCACTGCAGTAAAAAATCATCCTGAGCAGGATTTCAGCAGATGAACCTGCACAGCTCCTCCAGCCTAGCGTCAAATTTACGTCCAAAATATATCTTCTGAAGGATGCTCCAGCCCCGTCGTAAGGCAAACCCCTCTTGACACCAAAGTCCTCCATCACCAGTTCTGACCATGATGAGCACACAACCAAGCTCCTACCAAGTTAACCCAAAATCATTCCTATGAAGGAATCACAGAATCATGGAATTGTTATGTAGGAAGGGATCTCTAGAGATCATCTAGTCCAGATTTATTTTCCCTCCTGCCTATTAAATGCTTAAAAAGGAAAAATAAAGCAGAAGTCATCTTTATCACAGTGGCAAGCCTGCAAGAGCAAGGAGAAACTCCAAGTGAGTCTGAGGCCACCTTGCCTCAGCACCTGCAAGAAAATGTGTCACATAATCCCACTCCTAAATGGATTAAATGCCTTCTTAAAACCAGATGGCCCTTGGCTGTCCTCAAAATCCCTCCAGAAACTATCCCGACAGATGAAAACCTTCTGCTAATTTTTTTAAACACCCACATCCTAATTGGCTGTACTACTCACTGCCGCGACCATGCAGCTCGTTTCATCTGCAGAAACAACAAATACTTGCAATATTCAATTCCTTCTAACTTAAAAGCTGCTTTATAGCCCATAAAGGAAAAGATTACCACTCACATAACAAACATGCAACATAGAAGTCTCGATGTATTTTAAAATCCCCCTCTTTCTCTGTTTTAAATCAGAGTTAGAGTTTCCCTGTGCATATTGGCAACACTTAGGTATAATTAAAAATAGGGAGTTTGGAATCGTACTTACTTCCACAGTAGCTTCACTTGAGGAGGGCTGGAAATGCCACGTGCCTGGCAAGAAATTCAGCTTCAGGTGACAGGGGACTGATCACTGGAAGGGTGGCTGATGGCAACACATCCTCTTCCTTTATGCAGCTGCCTTTCTATTTCTACACCTATCGGGGAAGAGGGCAATTATTTATAATTAAAATAATTAAGAGGATAATCAGAGCAGGGCAACTGCTAGATTCCAAGACCCTGGAGCTGCAGCTACATGTGTAGAGTGGGATCCTTACCTAAATGTACAGTGCTTGCACCCTGTTTCCCTGATAATTAAGGTGAAGCAAGAAAAAAATCAAGCAGAGTTCAAGCTTTGTGTCGTTTCTGGCTTCCTCTCCCATGGGACCATCAAGGTCTCAGAGCAGCCCCCAGAACATATCTGCTCCTCACATCCAAGCCACCTCATTGACCCTGCCATTCCTGCACAATGTCTTTTTCCTTTAATTAAATCAGTGGTTTCAAACAGGTAAAGAAGAAAACCCAATTTTTTCCTCCTGAAATTTTTTCTCTCACTCCACAAGCCTGTGGTAGCTCCAGTTTCTCTCCTCCGGCTCTGGGACCTCTCCAGCCCTGCAAACCATCACCGCTATTAAACCACAGGACCTTGTCTACCAACCCTCTCGGTCCTCTGCCGCATCACCCCATCACCCATCCATCAAGCTGCACCTTGTGTTTGCCTTGAAGCCAGAGGAAATTCAGTTTCTTTGGGCCTCAAGCTCTTGAGGCGCCATTTCTCAACAGCTGGAGACAAGGATTTTATCCGTCGACAAAAAAAGAAAAGTAGTAGCACTATCCCTTGTAGCAGCGCCGGCCAGCAGCAAGCGATTTTTCTGAATGGGAAGGAAATAAAACCTAGCTTAAGTTATTTCTGAAAAGGGAAGAGGGGGGAGAAATAATACCTTTTCCTGCTGTTGGCATGCTGCTTTGATCTTTACTTTGTAGTTACCATAGTGACAAATAAAAAAGGCATAGGTGGAATAAATTGCTGCAAGTTGATGATGTCCTATATATGTTTCTCACATCCCCCAGCTGCTGCAACATACACTTGGCTTCTGTCGAGTATTTATACTCTGCCTCACGTTAAGTGATATTTAAGCACGTCTCCAGCACTGAAAGTTCCATCACTGGTGTTTCATGGTCTGGAGGAAATGTGGTAGAGTGTTGGTCTTGTCTGTAAAATGAAGTGATAATATTGCATCTTGTGGGGACCACCATCAACCTCATCTGGGACTAGAGGGCACTTGGGGGCTGAGGATGGGGGAGCAATAAAAGGAATACAAAACATCAGAGGAAGAGCATGGGGGGCAGCCAGCAGCTGATGGTCAATGCAAGAATGTCTCCATCATCCAAAAAGCCTTTTTCCACCTGCTCTGAAATCTGTGCTAATAAAGCACCAGGCTGAAAAAAAAAAAAAATACAAACGTATGTAGCCATTTTTACTGAAAAATTGTGTCCTGGATTGCTTTACTTTCCCCTGGTTTGTTCACCCCTGAGAATCAAGCTTTAGGACAGAAAGTTGCTGCCAGTTCCAAAAGCACCAGAAACTTCTTTTTATACTCCAAAAGGAGCAAAACCCTATTAGCAGCTATTCCTTTCCTCTGGAGAGGTTCATTGCAGGTTTTGATGGATCAAAGCATTCCCAATGAGAATTTGGGATGTGCTCCCATGCCGGGACAGCCCCTGGGAACAAGGGAACAGATGGCTGCAAAAAGCAACGAAATAATGGTGCAGGCTCTGACCACCCTGACTTTTTTCATGTCCAGGCAACTGAATATTGTTAATTTTGCTGTTCCTGTTGATGGAGTTGCCCAGGTATTTTCCCTGAGTGGCTGCAAAAAAGGCACAGGCAAATGACAATGATACTGTCCCCTCATCACTTGTACATGGAATGAAATATAATAAAAAACAGAGGAGCAAGGCTAGTGTTAGCAAGTGGAGGATCTTTGAGAGTTGAAAAAGAGGTGGGGTAAAAACAGTTATCACCTGGAGGGAAAAAGCAAAGGTAGTACGGGTTATTGTGCACATCTGGTAGGCAAGAAAGCAGGGAAAAAACCCAGGTAGCTCTTTCCAGAGTCCTAGAGAAAGACTGTAGGAGATCCCAACCACTCCTGAGCCCCTGCCTAACCCAAGAACCCCTGAGGACAGAGCTGTTCTTGAGAGATGCAACCAGCCTGGGGCTTTGCCAACTCCTGCCTTGCTTCGATGCAGTTGACACACAGCTCTTAAGCCAATCCGTGCACAACTAATACACTACATCTGCTGTGTATTTTTGCTTGATGTTTGTTTACTTTAGTTCTGTTGAATCTTGTCCCACACTCCCTGGTAAGCTCTAATGATCTGCAGTGGCTGCTGTTGTTGCACCATTAGGCCGCGATAATCTTTGGACAATTATTTGCTGGATTCACCCCGTTGCTGGATGACACAGTGCTTTCGCCAGCTGTCAGTCATATATTTCTCCGAGTCGAAGCCAGACTGCCAGGAACCATCCTGGCAGTAAATTAAGAGTTGCCAATCCCAGGAATATCCTAGAGAAACACCTTCAGCTTCAGATGCTCGTTAGTGATTAAGGAGGGGTTGGGTGAGTTTGGGTCCTGCATGATGCCTACAGGTGATGGGAGAGGCTGCACCCAAAGTGAGATGGGTGCTCACATGCTTGATTAGTAAAGACACCATTACTTCTTCAAATATCATTCCAGTTTTTATTTTCCCCTAACTCCTAGGAAAAGCAAGGCTTTTCTAAGCCAGACTTCTGCAAAAAGAGGCAGCAAAAGGTCACAGGTTGATTCCTCACTATGATGTCTCCTACAAAGCTCACCCTTCCTTGACCCCTCCTCATCCATGCGCTGATCTCTAATACTTACAGGGCTCCTCAGATGCAGAAGACCATCCAGAAATCCAAAATAAAATGTTGCAGCAAAGGGAAAACCCATGCAGCTGGTGGGTTGGAGGGTCTGTGTCAAGCTTGTGGTGGGGAAATTATCCAGCACAGCTCCAAGCAGAGTCTTGCAGAAGAGGAAGAGAAGTTTCTGTACCAGAAAGGGCTGGGGAGATGGCTTAGGCCCCTGCGTTTAAAGATTTCAGTCTCAAAGACACCAAAAAGAATAAGGAATTCTTTTTTTTTTTGTCACAGTTATTATTTTAAAACAAACCCTCAGAAGCTAATTTGACTTGGGGGGTCCTCCTAGAACATCTCAGAGGTAACTCGGTTGCAGATCAAAACACCTGGTACTTTACATGGAGCTTTCATCTTCCCTCACCGCCTCTGCTGTTCCTGTAATTAGAGACAAAGGTCTTTTGTCTCCAGCTAAGCCTCCCTTTTCCCTCTCCCTTCCAGAAGATACTGACTCCATTTAGTTTTTGATGACCGGCTTTTTTTTTTTTGCATATTTTTTTTTGTAACAAGCTTGCTCCTGCAGCCCCATTAGCCTGGTTTCAAGCTGGCTTTTTTTTTTTGCAGCATCCTCTTCTTTGCATTATTAATGTTGTGACTCGCCAGGTCTTAAAGACACTCATCCAGCCCATCCTAGCACGCTCAGGGCTCGGTGGGTTTCTGACTGGCTGTTCAACTAATGCCCACCCAAGCTGGGACCAAGCACAGGCAGTGGTAGAATCTGAGCTTTCCTCCCACCCCCTCTTCTCTTTTAAATGGGATTTTACCTTGCACTCCTCATCTCCAGGTCAGGAAGTAGAGAGAAGGCACTTCTCATGCAGCCCTGGAGCTATTTTGCCCTAGGACACATATTAATAGGTTACAGAGATAACCAGCTGCTTACATCTGTTCTCCCATTACCTTCTCATCAATGATGCATGAACCCATCGCCATGGCTTCAACCTGCCCTTGAAAACCCAAATTAAGTTGGGGATTAACAGCCCCACTTGGAGATTAACAGCCCCACTTGGACAGACTATGCCCAGCACATTGGTGGACACCTACACCGATGCCAAAGATACCGCAAAGACATCGCAAGTCAGCAACATAAGGGCAAAGCTATAAAAAAATACCTTTTGATTTGAGCTGCACCTCTTGCAGAAAGAATTGTTTCATTCCAACAAGCATAGTAAGTAGGGCCAGCCCGCAAAATGAGATTTCCCAACTGCAGAAGGAGATGGAAAACCGGTTGCCCGCCCCAGAGACACGTCCTCATGTCACAACTTCCCATCTTGTCTTTAATCCTTTACATTATTACAACAGGATATGAAATCGCTCAAGGGGGCGAGAAAAGAGATACCACTGACATTACACCGTTTGCTTTCATTACTCATGATTAAATGCATCATTCCAATAACCGTCTCTGAAGGGGATGGACAGGCTATGCCATGCATGGATGACGATGCTCTACAACCCCAGCAGCAAGGAGAGCTGGGGGAAAAGAAACCAAGCTGGGAAGTCTTGTAGAAATGTCCAACAGGACAAAAAAATGGGAATCCTGAAGGAGAAGCCAGATTCTTGCTTCCAACAGCAGACACTGGCCTTCAGGTGGCCCAAAGAGTTTGGGGAGCTTGGTCAGAGTCCCAGCACTCTGTGGTGATGGATGAGAGGCATACATGGTACCTGAGCCTGGTGTTTGCTGTTTTCCTTGAATACCCAGTTGTGGGCTTTGTGGGATTTTCATTTTGCGGTCTGGCCGCTGATACCTCCCTTCCATTAACACTCATTAGATTAAGAAAGGAAATTAAAAGAACACAAAGTCAAGGATGCCACTTTTAGTGGAGCTGCCGTGAGTCCAAACCCAGGAGACTAGGAGCTCCTTTTCTCCTGCTCAGCCATGTTCATGATGCAGATCAAAATCCTGAAGAAGCCAAAATCTCAGAATATGCTGGAGCATCCTTTGCACACCCTGAAAGCGCAAGCTTTATCTGGTCATTAAAAAAGGGTAACAGAAGAATTAGGCGTCAGAAAAGAGACCAGAGAGCAACAGAAAATACTTGATGCATTAAAAGCAGCAGAAAAAAAGAGATGTATTAAAACCACCGAGATGCCTCAAAGGGGTCTACACCCCCCATTCTCTTGTAATACACGAAAAGCATCCCAAAATCAGCGCTGAAATTCTTCTTGTGAACAGGGGAAAGAGGAAACAAGAAGTAAGTACATTCCCACTGGTCTGGCATGGCACAGAGGCTGTGCACAAGCCAGCTGTTTTTTGGGTGTAAATATCCCTGTTTCTGCACATTTGTTCCTGTCCTGTCTCCAGCAGGATGAGCCAAAACCAGGCAGCAAAGGACCTTTTACTGGTTGGCACAGCTGACTTTCTAGAGAAGGAGAAAGCACAGCAGTGAGTTTCTAGAGCAGCAGGAGTTAAAAAGTTTCCCTCATCTGTCAGCACCATCCAGTCTCCTGTGAAGCTCGGAAGAAAAAAAAAAGGGGGAGGGGGGAAGCCTGGCAACATCAAATTAAAAAGGCAGCCATCGTTTGCTTCCTCTACTTTAAAATACGAGCTTATGCAGCATCTTGCTTTCAGGGAAAAATCCAAGTGATTTTATTGTCCTGCAGAACAGATGCTCAAGGGTCTGGCCCATCGCGGCGGGGAAGCACATAGCCATGGTGGTACCCTTTGGCCAAGGCACTCTCGTACAACATACCGAATGAGCAGCACCATCGGCTGCCTCCGTCCACAGTTAAATCAGGCCCAATTATGACAGGTGCAATTTTGATATTGCCGTTTGGCTTTTATTACCGTCATAAACGGTCCAGCTGGCAGCAGGCTGGCAGGAGTTCATATTGAGAGATGGGCTGAGATAAATAAAAGAGGAAGAAGGGGGATTTTTCTCTCGTGCTGTGCCTGAAACCCATCCCTGCGTGGCTCAGACCAACCCCGGTGCCAAGGCTGGTTGAGGGAAGAAGCCAAAGCATGGCAGGGGAAGATGCTCCCCCACATTCGCTGTTTGACCTCCACCAGTAACCAGTGAGCTCGCAGCATCCCCCATGGCTGTGTTGGGAGAACAAGGAGGAGATAATTTCCCTAAGAAGGGGCTGATAAGCTTTGCAGCTCACTCTGCCCCTCCAAACCAAAGGAGGTGGAATGGAAAGTCATCCAGAGCTTGTCACCAAGAGATGGTTTGTGCCACCCAGCCAGGTGTAACGCACAGAAGTGAGCAACATTTTGGGTAAATAGTTCACCATAGAGACCAAAGGATAAATCCTGGGGCTGATGCTGTTTCAGCATCTCCCACTCCCCAGCCCCTGACCCGCAGCTCCCAGGGCTCAATTCTGCTCACTACCTGGGACAGAGTCACGAGCCAGTGCCCAAGCCAAGGCTACCCCATCTGCAGGTTACTACCAAGCCTTTCAAATCTATCAGATTAATTCTCATCCCACCCAGCACATGCTGCAAACAGATGGGGATCATAGAATCATTTAGGTTGGAAAAGACCTTTAAATATCACCAAATCCAGCCATTAACCCTGTGATGCCAGGCCCACCATGAAACCATGGCTACTGAGCACCACATCTACGCATCTTTTAAATACCTCCAGGGATGGTGACTCCACCACTTCCCTAAGCAGCCTGTTCCAGTGTTTGACAACCCTTTCGGTGAAGATTTTTTTCTTAATATCCCATCTAAACTCAACTTGAGGCCATTTCCTCTTGTCCTATCATTTGTTCCTTGAGAGAAGAGATTGACCTGGAATAAGTTCTAGTTGGGTTTCGGTCTTTCTAATTTTTTCCCGCTTGTCCCACCAGCCCTGAGGAGAAGACCTTTTCCTGGAAGATAATCACCAGGGATGGGAACAGAAGAGTTTGAAGAGCAAGGACAGCTCCATAATCAACTCTATGCCCCACTCCACAGTGCAGAAGGACCCAGACCACCCCAACGGGAAATGTATGGCACTTCAGCCTGGTTTTCCATTAATATGAGAGCTTTTCAATTAACTCAGTCAGCTATTTAGGGCCAGTTCAAGGAAAAAACAAAACCAAGCCAAAAGCAAATAAAAAACAAATGTAGCAGGAACTGCCGTGTTTACCCTAGTGATCGCACAGCTCCACGTAAACCCTTGGAGGAGGATGAAGTGTTTTGGCTGCTGTGGTAGAACATCACAGCAGCTGGTTTGTGGAAGAGAGGAACAGATTTACTATCCCTGATGCTTGTGTTTCTCCTTCCCCACCCTCTCATTTTTTGTAATAATAGTCATAAAAAAAAGGGGGAAAAAAAAATCTCCTGCACCTCCCCATGATGCTGCCTTATTAAAAAAAAAAAAGTGACAGTTAGTCATTTGAAGAAGCAACAAAGAGAGCCAGTGTTGGGAGAGGCACGATTTGAATTTCAATGTGCTATGGGAGGGATAGTGATCTGTCTGTCTCTCTGGGAGAAGAGCTGCCAATCTCCCTGCAAAATCCCCTGGATGGGATGGGAAGGAGGGATGGATGGAAAAGATACAGGACTCAGCCCAGGTCTTCCCTTCCTTACACCTCTCCATCCTTTCCTGTGCAATTCCTCCAGAGGGTTTTAAGGGTAAATTAATTTGAAGGGGGCTGGAGATTTAATATAAAAGCTGCATCTCACTTTGTATCTGGCTAATGCATTCACAGTCTCACTCTATTTCATGCATCCCCTGAGCCCCTGGCTCTGGTTTGCCAGGAAAAGCCCCAAAACACAACCCAAGATCACCCTTAAAGACTCAGGATTAAACCCACTAAAAAAAAAAACCCGAAGCCAAACACATTTCTGACCACAACAAAATGTGCCCAAGGGAGCATAAGGGTTTATAAACTCCCTCTCAGCCAATAGCCCTGCCACAGATAAGCTCCCAGACCCTATCCAGCCCAGCAAGGGATGCTCCCGGATCCTTGGTCCTGATCTTATCAGCACATCTCAAATTTTACCCAGGACACAGCTCTGAATTCCAAGGCAGAGAGCCACCAGCCTGAGAGGATGTAAATGCAGCCCAGCAAATGAACAATATCTGTATTAGCATCTTCCTTTTATTATAGGTTATAAGGATTTTTATTTTCCCCTTCATTGCCTCTCTCCTCCTTCTTTTATTCCCATGAGCCGTGACATTTATGGGACTGAGATGGGCAGGATGCTTTTGCCCATCATCCCCCAGGGTTCATCAGGCCACCATGGGGCCAGGTACCAGCCAGGTACGGTGAAGGAATTGCAGTGGCCAAGAAAGGGCTGGAGAATTTCCCCCATTGTCAGCAAAAAACTCCAAACCCAAAGCTTTTGCTTCCTGAGGAAAGTGCCGAGGTGGGGACTCAGCACCCCAATGAGCTAGACATCACAGATGGAGGGACAACAGGCAGAGCTAGACACTCTCCCTGGCACCAAATATAGGAGACCCATCTCCTTGCCTTGGAGCCAGCCACAAATAAAAACTCCCTGATTCGCCAGTCAGAGCATCCCTTCACCCAACACCTCATCCCCCTCCGCATCGAGGACCTCCCCATGTCCTCCAGCATCTTCAGCCACCACAGTGCAAGCTCCCCTCCCTCTCTGTACCCTGGCTCTCCCGGCGAGGGGAGCCGAGCTGCTCAGTGACGTGGTTAAAAGCAAGCTGACCTCTTTAGCCATGCATGGGTGCTGCTGAACAGCCGTTGGGCTGGGGAAACATCTGCAGTTCCTCCTCTGAGGAGATGCCAATGGCCTCCGGGTGAGGCTGAGGGGTTGGCAGGATTGGGCCCGACATGGGTGCTGGAGGTTCAGGCAGAGCAGGGGATGAT
>NW_009733824.1:12921-13236 GCF_000703405.1 Apaloderma vittatum
TGCATAATAATAATTATAACGGCAATATGCCCGGCCCAACAGAGTCGTGGGCTTCCCAAACCCATCGCAGCCCATCACCGAGATCCCCAAGGAGCAGTGTGACTCAGTTTGCAAAGAGGATCAAGCCCACAGTTTAATCTCAGTCCCTCCTCATGGAGTAAAAATGGATTTTTATTTTTTTATTACTATTATTTTTTTCTTTCCATCCTGTAGGTAAGACTTTACATTTAGAGGAAAGAGCAGATTGCAGCTTTTGATTAAAAACTCGAAGCCTTTTCCTGTTTCAGGTTGTACTAGGAGCAATCTCCAAACAAG
>NW_009733824.1:13300-41349 GCF_000703405.1 Apaloderma vittatum
GCACAAGCCACAGAACAGGGAGTTCTTCCAACAATCTGTTTTCTGTACCATGGAAAATAATAGCAACCCATATGGAAAGCCCACACAGCTATTTTCCAGGTGCTTTTTACGGTGTGAAATCCACGGAATAAATTACCTGTGTGACAAGGGGGGGGATGGGGGGGATGCTGGGGCTGCGTTTATTTGCTGTGTCTCATTCCCTTTGGATGCAAGCACACGGTGCAGGATTTTGCCCTTGATGGGAAACATCAGCAGCGTGGGGCATTGCCAGGGCAGAGCCCTGTTCCCAGCCCAGCTGGGAGCAGTCAGGGAGAGGGGGAAATGAAAAAGGCTGGGAAATATGTTCCAGGAGTATCTGATCACAGATTTTTTTTACTAGGCTTTCTCCATGTTGCTTATTTGAGATATTTGCAGGAAGCTTGGGTCCTACAGCTGAGCTGCAAGTATCCTTATGGGCAGGAATGAGGGAGCAAACCTGGCACTTAAAGGGAAACTGAGGCACCACCACAGCTTCAGGACAGCTTAAATCAAGACACATGAAGGAAACCAGAGTAGCTAAATAAGTGATGAAAACAGTCCAGTTCTTGGAGATGCCAGCAAGATTTTGGCTGCTCCACAAATAAAATCCTGAAGCCACTTGCAGGCACACAGGTTTCTTTCTCACATCCAAAAAGAACCACCCCCCCCCGAACTCTCCAGTGCAGACATCCATTTCTTCTGCTCGATTAGGAGATGAAGGACACTGGGACATGCTCCCCAAGAGGATGCTCTTCTTGGCTGGACATTTTCCAAGCACCTAGGGAAGCTGGTTTCACCCAGAAAATGCTAAAAGGCACATGTCTCAGCTCTGAAACCCAGGTGTTTCAGTTTTTATTGTTGTTTTTTTCCTGGACAAACCGACATCAATTTGGGTACGCACTCCAGCTGGCTGAATCTACCCTTCAAGCAAGTGCAGGTCCTGGCACAGGGTCACCACCTTCTTATAACATTGAGCAACCTCTCCATAGCCTAAAAATCTTCTGCATCTCCTCTTAAACTACCTCCTTCCTGTTTTTAACCCAGATTTCCAGGTCTGGAACCTCCAGGACAGTCTCCGCACCAGGTCTTGGCATTGTTTCACCTCATGGATGTCACCCATGGATGGCAAGGACAGAGCCAGGCTCTTGCATCCCAAAAACTTACTAGGGGTGTCCTCACAGAGCCTGCTCAGGGAGGATGAAAATTATATTTCATCAAACTGGGAATTAAAAGCTTTTTATCCTGTGGAAAGAAAAACAAGCCCTGCTTTTTTAGAAAGCCAGTGCCAACATCTTCTTGGGAGAAGCTGAATGAGCTGGTTTGAGTTTTTCCCTCTCCTCCAAAGCAAAGCATCCAAGAGAGCTCAGAAGACACCAGCACAAACTCATCACAGAGGTTTAAGCTCTCACTCCTCCTCCTGAATGACATCAATGTGTTTTTCACACCTCTCCCCATCTTTAAGACGCTTACTTACAGCAAGATGGACGCAGATCCAGACAGAAAATCAAAGCGTCGTAAAAAAAAAGAAAAAAGAGGAAAAAAAAAAAAGGTCTAATCAAAGCTACAATCATCCCACACTGCAAAATCATTTCAAGTTCTCCTGGCTGATAAATCATAGGCGGATGGCTGCCTGGGCTGCTTGTCCACTTGCTTGAGAGGTTCTTACAGCCATTTACCCAGCATTGCAAACAAATTATGTGATCAGGAGAGCATGTTAAGAAGCCGGACCATAAACTTTGTTAATTGACGGGCTTTTTCTCTCCCTTCATGCCTGCTCTCACCTCGAGGGCATTGCACAGTGCTACCTTTTCCCCACAGCCCACCCCAACTCCCTCCTGCCATGGCTACGCAGCTCCAAGCACGATTTGGAGCAGGTGCTGGGCTGACACGGGGGAACCACTGGCCTTCCCCTCATCTACACTCCACTCACTGCATGGTGCCCCAATGTCAGAGGATTCTGACAGCACACACACTCCTTAAGTCCCTATAACGCTACAGCTTCCCTACAAATGCAGCTGCCCCCAATTCTCCCAGCCCCCTGAAAAAGCCTTGGCAGCACCACACAGGTGCTGGCAGTTGCGGTCCTGCCTCTAAGCCTCCCCAACAGCTGCCATAGCATCGGCACGAATTAGAAAACCCCAGTTAGAAAGCTTTGTTTCAGGACATTGAATGCAAACAACATAAGTGTAGTGGCAGGTCTGCATCTGGAGGGGAAAAGCTGAGGGATGCTGAAAGCCCTGGGCATGAGCCAGGGACCAGACCACAGGATGGACAAGCACTAATAAGTTTTTCTCAACTGAAATAATTTTCTTTTCTGTCCCTGATGAATTGACAATGTGACCACTGTTATTTTTTGTGGGTTTTTTTTTTAAACAGAGGCAAGAGCCTTTAATCTCCATTTTCTGGCCCTGAATGGATGTGGCAAGTGGAAAAGGCTTCAGAGCATCATTTCGGGCACTTCAGTTTCCTCCTTTGGAGACATCCTGCAGTGAAGAAGCAGCACCTGAGACCTGTTTCCCCCTGAAACCCTAACCCAACCTCACTCCTAAATTTAATTAAAATTGGGCAGTGGAACAACCTCTTGGAAGGCAGAATGGGACAGGCAGATATATGCAGAGCACCCTACTTCCAGGGCTCCCCCCCAGAAGTCACCTATGTCCCATTAACTCGCTAAAAAGGGACCAGCACATATCTCCAGAGTTAGTATTATTCTCATTTTTGGGTGCTGGCTGCCAAAAATACATTGTTTGAGCTCAAGGGGGGACCCTTCGAACCCTCAACCTGGGAAGGTGCTCTTCTCCAAGATGCCTGTCAATCTCAGCACCAAATTTACAGAATAAAACCAGCCTAGGGTGTGAAGAATTTAATAATACGAGCTGTTGCATGATAAAGCCTTGGGAGTAATATCCATATTACGGTTATTATTAAATCAGAGCAGCCTCCTATGTTTTGTCCTGCCTGTAATTTAAATGGATCCTTGGCTATATTTGGGTGCTTTTGCAGGGAAAAAGCCATGAGTTATATCTGAATAGCCATTAAAAGTGTCTGATGAGCAATGTTTCTCTTTCTAAATATGAGAAAATATGTTTTTAAAATATTTTATAGGATTTTTCAACCTCCTAGCCTTAGCAAAGATGCCTTGCTGGGTATCCTTGGCCAGGCAAAACAGGCATGTCCCCACACAATGGGACATCTCCCATGGAGAGAGGACAGTTTCACCAGGGGTTTCCCTGACATGTTTCAATCCTCATCTGAGGGAATGTCTTTCCTTTTTTTTTTTTCCCTTTTTTTTTTTTTGATGGCTTTTCAATCTCCCTGCTCATTTGCTCTCAAGCCATGCTGCATTTGATGAATGTCATGGAGCTGCTTCCTCATTAAAACCCTGAAGTTCTGAATTTTAGTACCCAAGAAAAAAAACTAGAAAAACCCAAACTTCAAAGCTCTTTTGAAGATCAGACAGGAGAGCACCAGCGGAATTCCAGCCTTCCCTTCCTGGCGAGTCGTCAGCCCATGATCTGGAGCTGGTAGGGGATGGACGGGGTTGGGGCTCTAGAATCCGCACAGGAAGGGGCTTGGGCTGTCCAGTGTCACACAAAAGGATCTGGGGACTGGAGGGTTGGCATCCACGAGGGATGTTGTGGCTAGGTGTGTTGAATTGTATATATTCCACCTTTTCTAACACCAGGGATGTTGCTCCTTATGGAGGATGCTGCTCCTGGTGGAGGAGGAGATCCAGCACTTTGCTTTCCCAGAGTGGAAAAGTACTTTAAATATTCATTATTTCATATGACTGCAGGGGAAAGGGAAATGTTCATTCTGGATCCCTGGAAACACCTTGCTCTCCAGGTCTGATGGGGAGGAGACAGCCACGAGTGGCTGTCCCACACTAGGGATGAGCATGAACTCTTCCACAGGCAAATTTGCAGAGGGCAAATAACTTATCGGCTTCCCCACTAGGTTTGGAACGGGAAATTATCAATCAGTGATGTGATGGCCAAGTTGGAAACGGGGCCAGTGGTTTTCCTGCAGTGGATCACAAGTGAAATGAGTTGTGTCGGGTCAACGTAATTCCCAATGCTGGATCACGGTGGTTTCATCCCCCTTTAGGGGAGAAGAGCTCAGGGCCAGATCCTCCCTGATATTAGAGCCAGGTTACTACTTGTTCCTCCATGGGGAGCACCCCTAAGGTGTTCCTGGCCTTGTGCCTCAGTTTCCTCTTCTGCTGCATGGATGCAAGCTAGGCAGGGAATTGTTGACGAAGGACCTCAGTTAAGCAAGGACCATGCCAGAGGAATGACGCCTTCTCCTACTCAATAAGTCGTAAAGGCCAAGAGAGTACCTAAATAAAATTAAACAGAGATGCCATGGGATGAAACTCCCAGATAATGGAGCCCTTGTGCTGACTCCGAGGCTGTTCAAAGTGGCCAGAAAAAAGCAAACAAAGCCCCTAAATCCCTAAAAAGCACTTTGCAGGGTCAAACCATCATTGGGAGCTGGGCCTACTGCTCTATAAAACACTCGGGCTCTCTAAGCCCAACAAATTTTTAAAAAGGAAAGAAAATATGTTTCCCCGGTAGGCGAAAATGAGCTTGCTTCTGGGAGGTGAGAATCACCTTTTCCTGGTAATTACGAACAAAGAGCATCATTTACTAAATGCCTGCAAGGTGGTTAATTAGCAGAGAAGTGAGCATCTAGCAATTAAGAGGTTTTTTCCCAGCAAGGTAGAGTGGCAGGGTCAGGAAACAAGAAGCGGAGGATCAGAGGGAGCGCTTGTCTTCGGCAGCCATCTCTGTGCAGGGACACGGAAAGGCTCAGCCCCAGGGCCAGCCCTGGATCAACATCCTTTGAAAAATAAAAAGCAGAGGTACTACATGATTTCAGATTAGAGAAACCATCTCCTGCGCAGTCCTTGCACTGCGGGGCTGCCACATGCCTCAGTTTCCCCCCACTGATGGGTATGAATGCTGGGGAGATAATGCTGGTGGTGCTGCCTCCATCTGAAGACCATGGGCTTCCAGATATCCCCTTCTCCTCCCTCTGAGCACCTCCAGCCTGGCTAATCCCCCTCCTACTGAGGCTCTTCCATTGGCGACACAGATGCCACATGCCCCTCCTGATTGTCCTCACCATCTCCAGGTCTGCACTGACAGATTTTGGCGGAGTCCCATCCCTCCACAGCTCTGGGCCCAACCCTTTTTAAAGGGCTTCCCCTTTCTGCTCCACCACGCTTCAGCATCTGCAAATAGGTCCAGCGCTTATCTGAGATCATTTTTCAGCTCAGTGACAAATATAGCAAAGAGCAGAAGAGCAACACCAACGGTTGTCTCCATTAACTGGCTTTTAATCCATTTAACACGAGCTGCAAAGGGCTGGTGCGGTGTGGGATTTTTAACAGGCTGGGATGCACGATCAAGTCAAATGCCTCACAGAAGTCAAAGTGAATTAAGTCAAGTTATCTTTATCAGCCAACCTTATGATTTAATACCAAAAACTATATATAAAAATAATAGTCTCAAGGTTGCTCGGCTGCAGGTTTGATGCAGTGATAACACACCACCCTGTCTGCTCTGGGAGGGAGGAACACATGCCATACCTCTGCCTTCATCCCACGAAACGCTCCTGTCATCGAGCAGCAGCGTGGAGAGTATTTAAGTACCCCCCTGTAGAGAAAGGAGCCTCGGAAAGGGATGTCCTCCAGCCCCATGAGGACATATTTTATTTATATTTTTATAAGCTCACTGTGGGGTTTAAGCTTAGGCTGTCCAGAGTAGGAATTAGGGGGGAAAGGCACCAAAGAAGCATTACCCCAGATGTCATTCCCTATCTGATCATAATAATCTGAAGTGGATAAAATTTGATGCCTGGAGGCTGACGGCAACCTTCTGAAATGACTTTTTTCTCCCCCTCCCTTCTTAAATATTCCATTTTAAGGAAAGAAGCGTGCATAATGAAATCAAAACAGCTCAAATTGCCTGTTGATGCTGAGACATAGCTTTTGAACTGTGATGGGATCTGCTCTGTTGGACAAGGCTGGGCACTACAACAAGTATATTCGGGCATCTCTGTGTTGGAACGTCTAGGACCCCCTTTTCTATCTGAGAAATGTGGACAGCACCAATTTTTCCACCTGTTAGGGGAAAAAAAATGGCTAGACTGCTCTTTGCAAAGCACTTGCAATGGCTGGTTCATCCAAATCAGCCCTCCAGTATCAATATTTTTCAGCGGGACGAGGGAGGAGAGAAGCTACCAGTGAAGGTTCATACTTACCTCCTCGTGGAGTGGGTAACGTCAAGAGTAGTTAATTCAGGGAACAAACCAAAAAATTGAGGAATAAAAAAAAAATCTATTTATGTTGACGGAAAATAAAAATATTTGCAGAAAGCTTCAGCAAAATCAAAGAGAGGAAAAATGGGTTGAAGACAAGCAGAGATATTTTCTTTGCCTGGGGACAATGTGTGTTTCTTTTCCCCAACATGGCATGTGCTATTTCGGACTTATATGTCCTCTATTTAAACCCATTTTTAAATTTTAAAAAAAATATATAATTTAAAAGGTAAAAGCCAAACAAGTTGTGTTTTGAAACTAGCAGTGTGCTAGGACGCCTGAAAAAAAAAACCACAAACATTTTCTTGAAAAGAAAACAAAAAGTCAAGATGAAAGACCTCGGAAGTTCCTCCTTCCCTTCCCCCAAGGGCAAAGGTTGACCCAGTGCTTCCCACCCCCCTGAACCACCAATGCTCATGTATTCTACTCCTGGAGAAAGCTGCATGGATGGCCCCACACAGGTTTTTTTGAACTTCCATCCCTGGGATGGGACCTGGCTGGTGGGACCATGTCGAGGATGGACACCCAAGTGATTCCCAGATCCTGCTCCAGATAACAGCACCTCCATCCAAGGTCAGGTTTGCAGGGTCCTCATGGTGAGTAACGTGAAGACCCTCTTAGGAAGGACCCAGGACATCACCTCTGCTTGATTTTGGGATAAACATGGAGTAAGTCCTCTACATAAGAGCAAGGAGCAACTTCTCCATGCTCCAGCTCTGCCAGCTGGGAGGGATCCCGATCCTCACAGGGATGACATCTGCATCTCACCATCTCCCTTGTTTATCAGCGAGCTTACTCTGGAAAATCTCATCATGACTTTGGAGTTAATCCCCTCTAACAAACCCATACAAATCCCTTCATCCAGAAGTTTATTAATATTAGCTTCTCTCGAGCAGAATTAAATGCCTTTACCTCCCGTTCAGCTTTTTGTTCCTCTTCTCCTCGCTGCTGTTAACGGGAGCAATTCAATTAAGGAACAAACAATTTCCCAATAAAAATACTTCCTCAGCACCTCCCTCCTCCTCTCACTTAAGGACTAATAATGTTTAATTGGGGAAATGCACTTGGCTGGCAGTGTTGGTGGGGAAGTCCTGACTAGTGCAGCCCCCCTCCCAGGTTCCGGGCACGAGGCAGGGGAGCTCAGCTCCTTCAAGGGAAGGGGGATGCTTGGCTGGGAAACCCTAGAATCCTATGATTTGCCAGGGAAAGGCCACTCAGTCCCAAAGCAGCTGTCCCAGTGCCCAGCTGATGCCATCCTGATGGCTGATGAAGAGAAGAACTCTCCAAGGCTGCACCAAATCAGGACAGTGGATGGCAAGCGCTGCTCTCCAGCTGCCCAGTGTCTGCCAGGTGCTCAAGAAAAGCCCCAAGATCTCCTCCATCTTGATCCAAAACCACGTGTATATCAACAGACACTGCTGCAGGTCCACCACGACACCGGTCTGAACCTGGCACCAGCTAAGCTGGCTGTGGTGGAGCGCTCAGGACCCACATCCAGGGAGTCAAAACAGCAACCAAGTTCAAAAACAGGACAATAAGCTATAGGTGTAGCTTGCATTCTGTATGCAAGACTAAAAGCCCCTTCCAAGGGGGTGTCCAAGGGTTCCAAGCTCCTCTCTGAGGGGTCAAAGCCTCCCTTTTGGCGATTGCATCTCCAAGCGTCACACCAAGGGCATGGTCCCTGCCGAGCAGCACGGAAAGAGGAGGCTCAGCCTGCCCATCAGTTCAGCTCCATCGCAAAGGCCATGGCATTTCCCAGCTGTCAGAAAGGATTTGTTTGGTGCTGTGCCCTCCACCTCCTGCAGTAACAGAGCTGCCTTTCTCTTCAACCTGGCGTTTGCCTGGGAAAGGAGGTTGCATCTCTCTGTCCACCCCAGGCTCCATACATGTGTTTGGCTTGCACCTGTCTGTGTCGGTGGCAGATGGATCAGAGGTGCTCAGCCCAGGAGCCAAGGTGCCACCTGCAAGGAGAAGGCACGTGTGAGCAGGGACAGGAAGCAGGTTCAGGACACAGAAAAATGCATCAACCTAGGAGAGCTGGCCTGGGAAGGTGTGTAAAACATCAGCTTCCCTGATATATGCCCATCATCTCCCAAGACCTCCTGTTGAAGTTGGGGGGCAGCCAAACCAGTGACTCCCCCCTTCCCTTTGGAGTGCCGCACTCACTGATTGAGTTATGCCTCTTCCCTCCTTGCTCCAACTGAGACCTGCGAGATCCTACCACACCTTCACCTGGCCTGAAACCCTTTAATGAGGACCTGATGTGAGAAAAAGTCATGGCATGGTCTGAGGTGACCTCTTGAGATGCTCCACTCACACATGACCCTGGGGCTTGACTGGAGACCCAGCAGTTGAGACTGTCCTCATGTTATTCCCCACATTTTTTGTTTCCTTCCAAAATAACCTCTTTTCTTGCAGTGTTCTCCTACCTTGCCCAGGGATGCACAGAAGAGTGTCCTCCCCTGCCCCGATTACCAACAAAGGAAGATGAGGGATGAGCACCCAGCCTCACTGGTGGACACGTTTACAGCGTGATACACAAATCCCTTCGGGAAGAAACGTGCTCCTGAAATGTCAGTTATGGTAATGAGAGAGACGGGTTTATCAAGCAGAGGATGGTTCAGATCAGGACAGATGCCAGTGGGTGTTTAACAAAGGTATTCCAACCCAAGCAAAACTCTGGCCCCGATCTCGGGCTGGTGGCCCTGCACCATTCCTGGGTGGGCTTTGGACTGGCAGAGGGACAGAAATGGTACTGCCAGCAAGGAAAGGACTGTGGGATACTCGGGCAAGGATCACGTCACTGCGACTGACCTATCTTTTGGCACGAGGGAAGGGAAAGGCACACAGCTTCACCTCCAGCTTAGCCTTGTCGACCAGGGACCATGCCTCTTCTCGGAGCTGCTGGAAAGCCTCCAAGACAGGGCTACAGGAAGGACGGAGCTGCTTTCCAAAGAAGATTTCCGTGAAGCAGAGCAGATTGAGCATACCGGCAGTGAGAAAGGTTTCACTCCCCCTCCCTGCTTCATTAGATCCCCCAGGAGACACATTCATAGTGATTACATCATCACCAGGCCATGCACCTGGGGCTCCTCCAGACCCCGATGATTACATTTGGACCCTGAAGTCACCCCTCTGCCAAGGGGTCCCCTCTTTATCCCGTCAGGGTGGCTGCATCCAGCCCATGCCCCCAGCAAGGCAGGTCTCACCTCAGCACAGTCAATGTGATGGAGCAGCAAGTGTCCTCCAGGCACATTTGCACAGAGGCCATCACCTGAAGAACAGCAAAAACTTGAGACTAATCCATCGCCAAGCATAAAATGACACTCCTGAGGGAGGGAAATAGGACTATGCCCCCTCCTGAGGCTGAGAACAGTAAAAAAAACCCAGAGGTGAAGCTCTCTGCACCAACATTTTCTTCTCCTGTGCAAACAGAAGACACCAAGCAGCCCCCTCCTTTGGCTTAGTTGAAGGGATAGCTGCTCATTAGCAAGTGACGCTAATTAAGAGGAATGAATCTAATTGGCAAGAGCAGAGTAAACAGCCTCCACTTGCTCCGTTTTGCCAGGGGTAGGGGGGGCCTCTAGACCGCGTCGAAGGCAGCAAATGCTGGACACAGGCATGTCCCACCTGCAGTGAGGAAGCTCCTCTGGGGAACACAGACATTTGCAGACCTAGACCACAGGAATTTCAGCAGAAATCAGCAACTTTTTTTTTTTAATGGCACAGTCACAGAAAAGCACAGTTGAAATCCTTTCCAAACCTTGACGTGCCTGCCTTTGATTTCTTCAAAACAAAATGAGGTTTCCACAAATAAATTAATTTCTCTTTAAGGAGGAGTTTCTTGTCAGGTCCTCTTGACTCCTGCTGACCCAAAATGGAAACTTTACAAAATATTATCCCCCCCCCAAAAAAAATTAAAAATTCAGTTCACATTGACCCAAATTTGGAGCAACCAGCACTATCAAGAATTGTGAGAACAGGAACATTATAAAACTTTCAGGTGGGATCAGCAACTCCTGCCTCCAAAAAAGGCCAAGAGAAGAGGGGGAGACTTATAAGCAGCAAATGAAAAGCGTGGTATTGCTCTTCCTACATTTAAAAACTCATTTTTGGCTTTTAGCATATCCTAGCACAGGGATGCTGGAGGCTGTATCCAGACAATAATGCTTAAAAGACTCTAAACCTCTTCTTCAGGAGCTGGTGAAGCCCATTTTATCTTCTAGAGTATCTGGCAGCAAGGAGTCCCGCAAGTGGGCACCCCACTACAACAAAATAGCATGAAAAGATCAGGTGATTTGAGGGTTTTTTAATTGATTAAAAAACATTAACCAAGTTATCTAGGCCAAGCTTGGCCTTAGACCTACCATAGAGCTTGGCAAGACCTGGTTTGCAGATGCGAATGGAGTAGGAGGAGAGAGCTGAGCCACCAGCAGTTCTTTGAAGCTCTAGATTTCACCTTTAATGTATTTCAGCACATGATTCAAGCACATTATCTGCATGAAATGCTGCATTAGCATCAAAATGAGGGGAGTTCTCTTCAATATACTAAAGTGTCTCTGATGGGTTTGAAGGTAGCTTAGTGCAAGAGAGGCATTAAGGAAGTAAATGCCACATTTGTATTCAAAAGAGCTTTCTTTTTTTTTTCCTTTTTTCATTTAAAGCTATTGATGTAAGAAGTGGTGCTTAAGACAGACTTATAAAAGCCAGAGCATCTTTGCTACGAGACAAAAAAAACCAAAAAAACCTGTATTTATGGTGAATGGTAAAGGAAATCAAATAATCCATTTAGAAAATGTTTTTCTTGGGAGTTTTGGCACATCAGCTGGAGGAATTCTTCAAGTGGCATAGCCCAGAGAGTCGTTTGCTTCCCTGGTATCTCCTGGGATGCTTTTTTTCAGGTCAAGCTTGGAATTAACAGTTTCCCCAGGCTGGTCATCCCCATTATCCTTTACTTTGGATTGAAGAAAAAAAAAAAAAAAAAGCTGCAGCTTTATTAACTCGACGGCCTGGCAAACATCTAGTTAGATTTTTTTCTGTTAAATTTCAAGTAATGAATTTGTTCTGTTTAGCTTTTTTCTTTTTTTAAAATTAGGATGGCTTTCTGCTTGACAAGATGGCTTCAAACTTTTCACTTGAACATCAGAAGTTAAAGGCCTGTCAAGGCAAATGGCACCCACGGTACCCTCTAGGACAATTTTAATGACCTCATCTACCAAGGATTTGAAAAAAATGGCAACTTTGCTTCAGAATATTCTTTATATCTCTCTGTCACTTAACTAAAAAAAAGTCTTATTTTGTAGTTGACTCCGAGAAAAGCAGGTTTTGCTGCAAAAAAATGACTCTACACCACAGTCCTGTTTAGACTATGATGAATCTTTACTTACTCTGCTAATGCTGGACAAGGAACATTTTAGCTAAAAAACCCACCAGGATTTCTGCTGAATTTGGGAGAATCCAACTAGTTTAGTCTCATTATCTGAAGGAAACAGAAACTGCACAGAGAGCTCAGGGCAAGCAGGAACTGTCTTCATCCATCTTTGCCATCTCCGATGGCAATTAATAATGCTGTGTCTTTCTAAATGAAGAAAGCGAGGGGTTAAATTAATTGCTTCTGACCACTTAATGAGTCAGGGAGAAACCCTGGGAAGTTTGTCTCTCCTCTGCCTGCAAATTAGCCAGGAGAAAAATAAATAAATAAATAATATATATACTTTTCTTGGCCAAGGTGTGCCACTTGCAGAAATATTTATGCCTTCAAGCTGGCACGGGTGTTATCACCCTCCAGACATGGGGCTGTCAGAGGTCATCATTCTGTGATATGCCACCACCTATGTCTTCCTTGGCCCCTGGGGTGAATTAAATAAATCAGAATGTTTGTTCCAAGGGGAGCTGAGGAAAGCCACTTTTTTTCTAGCAGACACTGTGAGATTTTTGGGGTTATCCAGCCTGGGTACCCACTAGGACCTCCAGTGACCGTTCTGCTGACCTGTCACCAATGTCACCCCACCCTGGAGAGCCATGCCAAGAGAAAAACACTTGGAGGATAAAAACACTGGACATCTTGCAAGTCTTAATAAATTAACAGCCCCTTCCTGCCAACAGCACTAAATTGCAACCCAGAGGATGGTAATTTTTAATTACTTGGCCTCTAGCCTTCTTCCTGGCATCATGCTCTGCCTCCATCACCCCATAAAGCAAAACAGGGCATCTCGAGGGCATCTCAGCTCCCCAAAGTGCAGTCTCCCAGGGGACACTCAGCCCATGGAGCATTCCCCAAGGTCACCTGTGAGGATGGGACCGTCAGCTGGAAGAGCATCGCACTCCCCAGTTTGCTCGCACCTAGTTATCTCAGACTCCCAACTTGCCCACAGCAGCTCTTTTTCCCCTCTCCTCCCCACAGCAGGTTGGCATGTGGCAGAAGAAGGGAAGAAAACAATGCGGAGGAAATTGATAAGCATGGCTTGAAACCCAGAGAAAAGGAACATTTGCCGGGGAGAAGCTGTGATTAGATCCGTGTGTGTGTGTGTGTGTCCTTTGCCAGAGCTCCTAAAAATAGAGCTTGGCTGCACAGACTGTCACACGCATGCAGACATGCTCTTGCTGAAGCTATATTTACCAGTCCCAGAGAGAGCCAGATTCCCATATATGAGCAGTGTGTGTCCCTTCCCAGGACTAGCACACAGGGTTCACACAGCCAGGAAAGGACCACTGAGGTGGTGGGGGACCTCACTTCTTTGAGCATCCCTAGGAACTTGGGGGTACAGAGAGAAAGAGGCTGGGAAGAACAAGAGTGGGAGAAATAATTTTTGGCAGGTCCTTGAAGCCATCTACAAAAGCAAAGATCTCAATTTGGACATGTGCTCATAGGATAAATAATAGAGGCCACCACGCTCATGGTCCTGCACCTCTGAATAACTCCTAAAGAAGCAGTCCCGCAGAAGAGCTACTTACCCCTCAATCCATCTTTCTATATTGGCCCAAAAGCAAGCCCTCATGGCCAAGTCCTCCAAGCCTGATATCTGGACAGCACACATACCTACAGCCGTGGGCTGAAGAAGGTTCACAGTGAACCCCAACACTTCTCCAATCCATGAGACCACAGCTCGATGCTATCAGCCCTGATGCTGCATTCACGGGTCTGGGCGTGAATAGGTTTGGAAGGAGGAAAGTCCCACAGCTGCTTATGGGAGAAAGAAAAACTGGAGCATGACCTACATTGCCTGCTGGCAACTGGCTCCTCCGCCCCTCACCACGCTCATTAGCTTCATGATAAAGCGAGGAGTGTTTGAAGGGACAAAATTGAGGCATTTTAGTCATATTCATGAGATTTCTGAAGAGGATATTTGAAGACAGAGGTATTATTATCTACATATGTCTTCACAGGGTTTGCATGCAATTAGCATTATTCAAAGATATGTAATTAGCATTACCCAGAGATATGTATTGCAGGTGGGAAAATAATTGTTTTTCTTCCCAGAAGTTGTTTTGTGCAGTTTTCTCAGCTCCAAGCATTTTCGTCCAATTGAAAATTGGAGAAGTGCCATTTGCCCCAGCTTACCCTTGGAAACCAACCGTCCAGCAGCAAAGGATAGCTCTGCAAACACAGCTTTTGTTGAGCTGGTGGAATTTTGGACAAGCTCGAAGTGCTTGCAGATCCAAAGGGCACCTAAACAACAAGCTGGGCCAATGCCACCTGCAGCATCATTCCCTGGTGACCAATGCCACATCCTCAGCAACTCTGCTCCTCATCCTGCCCAGGGCAGAGCATTTGCTCCAGGAAAAGGAGTCTCGTTTCTCTAACTCAAGGACCTAGGTCATGGCTTTGGTAGTAAACCCTCCCCTCTGATGCCTGAGGGTGATGCTTGGGTGAACCCAGGTTGCAGATCATGCCCACAGGGAGGAGCAAGGGATGGCAGCTCCAAAGTATGTTCATTTTCATGGCTTCTTGATAAAACAAAATTATCTTCCCCAGCACAAAGAGCGGCAGATGCCTTCCAGGACTTGTCTTCATTTCTCAGCTTAAATATCCTGTTTAATCAGCTGGTTGTAATACCACCTTGTGAAATGTTGTTAACGAAGGGTGAGAGGTGAGCTCCATTCAGCTTTTGAAACACATAAGCGTGGGGTGGCTTGTTCCAAGCTTGCAGGTTTGGGCGTCTAGCCACACAGACAGCACTTGTGCTCACTAACCTCAGAGCAGAAGACACTCTCCAACAGAGAAAGATCGATGAGGTTCACTGTACTAACAGCCACCGGTTTTGATAGCAAGGTGCAGCACCTTAAATCATGTCAATAAACACTAAAAAAACAAACTTTGAGTTAGCTTGGTGAAGATCCGAGCTGTATATAAAGAGGCATTTTGTAAATTAGGAACTTGAGGGTCATTTAGTGGGGACAGGTCTATAAATCCTGTCCCTTTCCCTGCCTCTAGCTTGAGTTTAGAAGCCTAGACAAGGCCAAGGTCTAGACCTATCCAGATACTCTCAGCATAAACTTTACCACCTGCAAGAGTTGTCCTCAACAGGAAGAATCCAGGCAATCATTCACTCACAACCATGCTGCAAACACTGCTCATCTCGCTCCAGGTAGGTCCTTTCTCCATTTGGTCACCACATCCACAGGGTCCTTTAAACTGAATCCAGCTGGTCTCTGGAGACATTAGCGCCCTCAGGAGTGGACTAAATCCAGAAAGTGATGCTTCACAGAGCTCTTTAGGCAAGATGAAGAGTGTTGGGTGCCTGGCTTCAAATTTCTTGAAGGCACCAGTTGCTTGGACACAGTGGAGGACCTTGACATAGCAGTTGGCTTGAAATGGGACTGTGGAGCACAGCCCAGGAAACCCCCTCATAGCCAAGCAATGCTGTGGGAACACTCATTCCCAAACCCTCCTGGTAGACAGTTTAACCTAATGGCGCAAGCACAAACTACACCATAACATTAGACACAGGTTGATAGTAGTGCCAAGAGCAACCCCAATGCTCTGTGTCCACCATGGGCTAAGAGCAGCCAGGCATTGCTGCACATCCAGCCCAGCTTCCCAGCTCAAATGGACGGCAGAGGTCACCATACAGTCCTGGATCTTTCAGAAAGTGCCAAGCCCTGCAAAAACCATCAGTGCTTGCTCCAAGGCATTCCATGCCAGGTGGTGCCACACTGTGCCAGTCTCCAGTGTCACTCCCTGCAATCCCTCACTGCAGCCAAGGACCTTTACAAATAAATAATGTACCACTCCAGTCCTGAACAAGCTGGCATCCCTGATGCCATCAAGGAGGGCAGTAAATGAGAAAAGGTTGAGGAGCTGCACAAAAAACACCTGCCTGTTGCCCAGAACTGCTTGTAAAAAAAACCAGGCTTCCTGGGTGCTCTAAAAATACCTAAAAGCAGGAAATCTGACATTGTATCTATCAGCAGTGCAACCAGCACCAGTTTCCAAAACACCTCTCTGCCAGAGCTTCAATGTTATGGCCATGAAGACTTCCCAAGGGTTGGTGGCCCAGGGTTGGTTACAGTGGATGGTGCAGCAGAGTAAGCTCGTCTCTGCTGTGAGGAGCTGCTGACTCACAGGCAGGTCCAGGCTGGGCAGGAGCTCACTGGGTTGTACACAGATGGCTCCGCAGCCATCCTCAGTGCTGGTAAACCCTTTCATTTCCCCAGCAAGAAGCATCACTTAAGTGCAAAGCCACGAGTGGGCTCTGGAGCTAATGCACAAATTAGATTTGAAAAGCACTTCTCCCCAGCGCTGGCTATGCAGTAGAGGGAAATTGCTGTAATAAAAAGCCATCCTCTCCAGAAGCGAGAGGCGGCGAGAAGGGCAGGGGACCTCACTGCAAGACGGCAGCAAGGACAGTCCTTTGGGATGGGGTTATGCAGCATCCCTCACCTCCCAGTGCAAGGTGATGCTTGCCCTCACAAAGGGGCTTTCCCAGCACAGCTGCTGAGACATGGAGCTGCAAACATCTCTGGACAAGGAGCCAAGGATGAGGAACACGTGCTATAAAAACAAACACAGGCTGCAGGTCCTGTCCCTCTACCAAAAGCCTCCAGGGTGAGCCCTGGGGCGGTATCTCCAGAGGACAGTGACCACAGTGTCCTCTTCAGCATCCTTCTGTCATGGGCTTTCTAAATCTGAAGGTAAGCATCTAATGATGTAGGTCGTCTTGAAGGCTCTACACTCACAGACTAAGCATCTGCAATCAGCAGCAGAACAATATCAAGACCATTGTGGCATTTCCTGGAGTCTTAAGAGAAGAACTTGCTGCTGAGCCCTTCCTACTGAATCCAGGCGCTCCAAAGCAGGGTTGTCCCAATAAGTAGTTTATAAATGAGCAAAAATAAGAACATGATTATTCATGCAATTTATTGGAAGAATCATTTCCAAGAGCAGAGTGCACTGTTCAACATCCACTTTTCAAAACAAACCAACAGCAAAGCAGCTGTTCCAGACGGAGGTAAGTAGTTGACACCACCATCACGTGTCCTTTCGTGGCCATGATGTCTCATTGCTGTCCACCAAGACGATGCAAGCCACCATGGCCCTTTATATAGACATCCTAGAATGGAGCATCATCACCCCAGCCCTGGTGAGTACCTGGAGAGGAAGAAATCAAGCCAGGAAACCTCTAATGCCAAGATGAAACTCAGGTTGGCAACCGCAAAGGTCACCTTGCAGGCTGGGGTCAATTGAAGGGTTTCAAGGACCTGTCAACCCTGCTGCTAACATCCATCTCCTTGCCAGCTTTTTACATGGTGTGATTTGTCATCATTGGTGAAAAATAACACCCCAAACCCCAACTAGTAGTGGTCAGGAGGGTCTCATCCTGCAGCTTTTCCCCATACAAAGGTGAAGAATCGTGCTCTGACCCGCAATTTTATAAGATCAGACTGATTCTCATTCGTGGCATTTTCAGCACAGAACTGAATGCATCAGTGTACAAAGTGTCAGGACAATCACTAACTGGGGAGAAGTAAGGGCAAGACCTGGAAGAAAAGCAGACCTGGAGCTGGATGCCAGCCAGCCTCAACCATCCACCCACCCAGGGTTGGGAAGAAGGTACAGGAGCCCCCAAATCAGCCCCAAAAGCCACATATTTCCCCCGTTTTTTTGTGTGTGTGTCCACACACCAGGCTCTGCTCCACATGCAGGAGCCACAGCTGCAAGAGGCCAAAAGCTGCTCCCTGCTCTGATCGCTGCCACTTCCAAGGCAAAGTGATGTTTAAGGAAACAAAGGAAATGACCAAACTGGCACTCGCGGTGTTAACCGGAAGGCCTCCTCTCCTCTCCACCCTGCTCTGAGCTCCCGTTGCTGTGCAACCCCTCTGGTTTGGGGATTGCTCGACAATCACAGCTGAGAGTCAGGAAGGAGAAGGAGGCTGCACAAGCTCTTTTGCTCCCAGCATCTTCTCAGCAGAGGAGCCCCAACCCCTTCTGCTGCCCCCGCAACACAGCGAGTCCTCCAACCCATCCTTGCAGCATTCCCAGACTGTGCTGGGTTCCTTACCCCTGGAAATCAGGACACAGAGGGACTCTCAGGATTCAGGACACAAACAACCCAACATTTCAGGGAAGTGTCCTAAGAGTCAAGAGGGGCAAGAGACCAACTCAGCCAGGGCTTGGCAGAGCAGAGCTGCTCAGCTTTGACAACAACCAAATATCCCACAAAAAGCAGCTTCTACTCAAGTCCCATGGGGTGCCAAGCCCGTACTTCACTCAGGCAGGGCCAGTAGAACTCAGGTAAATGCTGCAGGACTTCATGCATGGGGAAACTCTGGGTGAAGAAAGCCACCTATTAACATATTAACCAGGTCCTACAAAAAGTATCGGGAAATAGGATTCTCCACCTCTGAGAAAAGCCAAGGGCACAAAAAAAGGCAAAGTTTTCATGAAACAGGGAAAAATTCAGAGCTGCTTGATATTTCATAGTGGATCCTTCACCCAGTTCATGCTTCCAAACTTGTTAGCCGCCATCCAATTCTTCCCTGACAGCAGGATCGCTAATTTTGTACATCCCAAAATAATATTTGCCAAGCAGCACTCTTTGCTATGATTAAAACAAAATCGGGCACTAAAAATATACAGCTCCTGGGGGAATCCTGTCTGCCCAAGACAACAAACTAAGACACATCAAGGAGGAGCTTCTTTGCTATTAAAGGCAAAACAGGTCCATGTTCCGCGATGGGGACCTCAACAGGGATAAAGGCAGAAGGGGCAAAAGGAGGATGAGGGAAGGACAAAAGAGGGTGGGAAAGGTTGTTTCAAGCACAAGATACCTGTGACAGGAGGGGCAGGGTTGGGGAAGTGGACATCTACCAGCAATGAGGCCCAACACCTGGAGTTGACCCAGGTGTCATCTTGGCACCCTCTTGCCTGAAGGATTTCCCATCGCTGGTCAGACCATGTTCCCAAACAGGTTACACTGCTAATACCTCCTGCCAGCTAACAGACAAAATATCTATGCATAAGCAGTTCATTATCCAGCCAGCCACCATGGCCAGATACAATTCATCAAGGCAAATATTTGCATTTTTATTCCATCAACTAGCAAATGAATTACGAGGCAATACCCACTCCTGGTCCTCAGCAGTGAGGAAACATCCCCAAGAGCATCTCTGCATTGTGATGGTTTTACGTGTTTGCTGATCCAACCATCCTCTGCACGTTTTCTCCCCATTTCCAACATAAATATATTCCTTACTGGGTTTTCTCCACTTGTTGTTGGGCCAACAGTGACTTTTAACTTAACCTCTCCCCAAACCCTGGGTCCTCTCCAAGGCATTGCCCGATAACCGTGGACTATACAACGTCCTTGGAACCAATATCGGATTTCTGGGTCAGCACAGCCCAAGAGCTGCAAAGCCCTGTGCCCTCCCTCAGCTAAATAATTAATAATCACTTCTCTTATCCTGTGATTAACATGGCCAGCAGCCAAGGTCACACCACAGAGCGCTTCCCAGTGGACACTAGCCTCTGACGGATGCCACATCACCTTCAATGACCCAGACAAGGGCAAGGACCTTCTCAGTAGATCTTGGGGTTAGTCCCTGCAGAACAGCCCCCACGGTGAGCCATGGTTTGGAACTCGGCATGCTTGCTGCTCCCTTTGATCTTCCCTTCTTTAGTCTTTCGCCTTTGCTTTCAAACATAATTAAGGCTTTCCTGATCAAAAGCCCCAGTGCAAGGAGAGTTTTAACAACTCTTGTTTCACGGCATGTTCCCGTTAAAGGAAGATTCAAGTAGAGGGGAGGAACGAGACCTCTTCATGTGCAGCCTCGAAACCATGGTGGTTTCCCATCCCTTTGCCCCATCCCCAAGACCATCAGAAGAGTCAGAGCACACCATGTCCCACCTCTTCCCAGCAACTAGCTACCCAAGGTTCTCCAGGAGATTCAGGACCCACATGGTGGGGTCTAGTAAAACACACACCTAACCCATCAGCAGCACCCGCAGGAGAAGATGAGGAAAACCATACAGGGATTTTCACTCAGCATGCGAGTGCTGTCACCTCTCTCCTGAGCCACAAGAGGACCATATCCTACATAATATTCACTGAATTCCCACATTCAGCCCCAACCTACCCCAGTCCTTACAGCTCAGCATCAAACTCCAAAGCCCAAGCTTTGAGAAACCCTGATCACCTCCAGAACCCTTACAACTAATCAACAGTCTTGCTGCTGGCCCACAATAAAACTACCCATGAGCTACATGATCAAAACCCCCAGTTTATCCTCCTATGCTGCCAAACCCTCAGCAGATATCCCCTAAGGTCTTAACCAGTTCGTGAGGTTGTGGAAAGCAACCACCACTGCTGAGACTGGGGGGAATAGCATGTAGCAGGAGGTGGTTTCAGAGAAGATTGAGAGTATTGGACACCCACAAAGCTCAGCTTAGTCCCTTCATCGCAGCACTGAGCGTCTATGGATCATCAGATGCTGCTTGCAAATGTCAGAAAGCATCACACATCTCTTCTGCCACTGCCACCAGAGCCAAGGTCATCACATCCAGGTGACATTACCCAGCAGGCACAGCTGAGGGGGTTGGCTTCTCTTCCTGGCACCGTTAGCCTGGCCAGACCTTGCAAAGTCATATAAGGTGACATTTTCCAAAAAATTTAACTCACTGACAAAAAATAAAATTAAAAAATCCTTCTGTCTATACAAATTCCTGCTGGGAAATACTCGGGGGAGAGGTGGAGGGGAGCAGAACAGGCTGTTTTCACTGGCATTTGTTCTTTCCCAAGGTAAAAAAGATGATTTCCTTCGAAAAGGCATTTGCTCCGGCTCTGTATTTTTTCATTCGGCACTGCAGCAGGCACGCCGATACGCATCTGTTCAAAAGCAAAAGGAGAACATAGCACTCTGATCCGCTTGGACAACTGCCTCCCCCCCTTTTATCACAGTTCAGCTTTCCACTCAGTGAAAACATGGGGGTTTATTCTACCTGCAAATGAGAAGGAAATGGAGCAGCTGGAGATGCTGATCCCTAGAATCCCTCAGGCTTTTGGGGAATGAGCCTCTACCCCACACAAAACATGGATTTTCTTATTTTACTTTCTCTTTTTCATCCTTGCAGCAAGCAGGAGGAGGATGCAAGCTTCAGGGTGAAGAGCAGTGGAGAGCCTGAACCTTCTTGGGTCAGGGAAGCTACACAAAAAAAACCCACAAAAAATCTTATTTCAAGATGTTTTCATGATTTAGAGCTGCTGCTGCAGGCACAAATCACAGTTCCCCCCCTCAAATTAGGCAGGCCAGCAAAACACACCTTAGGAGCAAAGATTTTATTTGCCTTGCCTTAGTCCTGGCCTGATATGCTAAGCAATTAGGAATGGAGTGATCTTCCACCTTGGGGGTGTCTCCTGGGGACTTGCCTTCCCAGCACTGACAGCCCCCCTGGCTGGAGAAAATGTTGGTTCTTACATGGAAATTAAAAGAGCTAAGGGAGATGTAGCACTCAAGCTGAGGACTGAGGAACTCAAATGCAAAATAAGAAAATAAAAAACACCCAAAATATGGAATAAAATCGAGTAACAGAGCAGAGGGGACACTCGGCACATGCTGCAGCCCAGGACAATCTGCTCCTGCTCCTGCCACTGCTCACCAAAGTGTCTTCCTCCAGCAATGCAAGGATCCATGCCCAGGGATCACAAACCCAACCAAGCAGCCAGAACTTCCTCTCAGCCCTTCGAAAAAAGCAGCAATAGAGGGTTAGTAGGGTTTTTTAGGATTTTTTGTCTGTCTTGCATCCTTTATGATGCTATACCACAGTTCAGATCCCAGCCCACGTCATGCTCCAGCTGCTCCCTTCCTGCCCAAGCTCAAGCTGCCACCAGTAAATGTCTTCTACTACTTAAAATCCAGTCTAATGCCACCTAAGAATCACTCAAAGTTACTCTCAGTTTCTTTACCAGTGAGAAAACACACCCTCTCAAAGTCTGGGATAGCTGTTCCCATGCAGGGCAGCCTGCTTAGCATCTGGTCCCAGGTAAATCAGAGCCTGTAGCAGGATGGAAAAAAAAATCATACAGCTCTGAACAACATCAGGAAGAACCAAAAAAAAAAAAAGGAAAGAAAGAAAAAAAGACAGATTTTGTTTCTCTGGACAGTGAAAAACCTGTAAAAACCACTTTTTTCATGGACCCAGCATCAGAAGCTGGAAAATATTTAAACAAGCAGACTGAGCACAGGAAAGTCAGGAAGTGTTTTTACAGACTCTTTTTATTTCAAGCCCTCCCCTTACCAGTCCAGAACACTTATTTCTCACTGTCCCACTGTGTCTTCCTAAAATAGGGAATGCCTGACCTCAGGATAGGTCTCCCATGAGGATCCCACAGGGATACAGGCTCTGGGATTTATCATCAGAGGAACCAGGGCTGGAGGCACTAAGTTGAGGAGTTTGAGGTGCTTTTTTTTCCACCCTCCTCTTCTTCATTTTCTAGTGGCATGACATAACCCTCTTAAAGCTATTTTTAAGCCCTTGTGACCAGTTTCATCTCAGGAGAGATGCTGATCCCAGGAGCACGGGGTAATTCCTGCAGAGTAGCCTTCGTTACTCTAGGAGAGATGGCACAGTCTCAGCTGGTCACCTTTTGTATCTGCTGAAACAGGTCCTAAAAATATCTGATTTTTTTTTATAGCAGGGACAAGGGAGCTGGGGAAGAAGGTGCGGTGCAGGGCAAAACAAACCAGTTCAGTTTTCCTGATGCGTTTCTTCACCCCTGAGCTCACTGGAGGACACTGTTGAGGACAAATTTTCCCATTTCTCCTTCCCTGAGCCCATTCTGGACAGTTTTATTTTGGGATACGTCCGATCTGAGAGCTTTGACCCCTTTCAGATAACAGGAAAGACCTGCCCCTTTCTTGGGGAGCCTCTTCCCAGGATCCCTCTTTGAGCAGGGAGGAGCATCCCACAATCCAGAGCTGCTGCAGGGGTGAGAGATTGGCAAGGACAGGGTCCAGGAGACAAGTCACAAGCCTTGACCTCCAGAGTCACAGCACCAGCAGAAAGGACAGCATGTCTTTGGACATCCTTCTCTGCTTCTCTCTCCCACTTCTTTGCATGGAACAAGCTTGAGGGGTCTCAGCCTCAAAACCTCCACAGCTAGGCTTGGGGAGGTTTTGCATAACTTCTCCAAGATGTTGGAGAAGAGCAAAACAGATACACTGCTCTCACGGTGAGGAGAACATCCTCCAGACCCACCATCAGTACTGAAACCTTGCAGAGTGTAAGCAACTGATCAGCCCCAGAGCTGAAACTCCACCACAGGCAAAATTCAAGGTGAACCCAGCACACACACACATGTGCTATTTTACACACAACCTCCATGAGTGAGAGTTCAGATGCCCCAGCGACATGTCCCCAATCTCACCCAAATACACAGCACTCTCACTCACTCCTGCCCACCCGTCCACAAAGCTGTAAGGTTGACCCACGTAACCCAGGTGATGCCTTCTGAAGTTTCGGGCACAACCATTGCATCATCATCTCTGAAGCAAAGCAGGTGTCAGGAAAATTTGTCTAGTCCTTTCCATGTTATAAAGATTTAAATCCTTTGCATTTTCATCAAGTGTGTTCCAGCTCACAGGGAGACTCAGAGCCTCTCCAAGCATGCTAAGAAGAGCAGATCCAAGCATGCATGGAGCACATTTTCACAGCATCCTATCCACATCTCATCCCCTACAGTACAAAAAAAATAAATTTAAATTGGTCACAGAATTATTTATGTCTATTTTCCCCAAAGCTTGGAAGCAACCAGCTGTATTTTGTTCAGCCTGTCCCAAAAGGCTCTGAACAAAGAGGATACCAAAGCTGGAACGTGTGCTGGGTGATTTTGGAAGCTATGAATGGCTGCAGCAAGGAAGCAGCTGGGATGCCCCCAGGCAGACAGAGCCCATCAGAATGCCCCATGCCCTGCAGGGTCCCCATTTCTTCTTGGAGGGGCTCAACATGGAGGAAAAGGAAGAGGCCACACTTTCGGGTGGGCTCTCAGCATCATTTAGATCTGCTCCAGCCTCAGCTCCACAGAGAGTGCTGGAGTAGGAAAGGCTCTGAAACATGATACAACTCTTGCAGGCGCCATTAAACCCTCCCAGGCTCATCAGCAGAGGAATTCAATTCCTCCTTCACACCATTCATTAAAAGCATACATCCTCAAACAGCTCACCTGGTGCCAGGAACACCATCTTTTGCTTTTAAATTAGCAAACAAGGAGTAGAAAAATCAGGGTAACCACTGCCATGTAAGGAACAAGAATCAACAGTAGACGGTAGGGAGGACCCGATGGTGGAAAAGCTGTAAACTCAGGGCAAGGAGCAGAGCGAAGGGCAAGGGATGGACATCTGAAGCCCATTTTTCTCCTTTCTGAAGTAGAGCTGGGAGACAAGGACAGAACATCATTCATCTGCATTTCCTAAGCTTTTGAGATAGTCCAAAAGAAATCTGGAAATCCCGAACTTCTGTTGCCTACAAGGCCTTTCCACCAGGCTCATGGATGTTTCCCTGTCAAGTCAAACCCAACATAACCCTGCTTGCAGCTCCTCATATTTCTTCCAACGGGCAGAGATGATGAGGTTCTTCCCTACAGACATTGTCTAGGAGCATCCCACCAAGGCAGTGGACACAAAGACCAATACTTCTTAATGCAAGGAGGAAAGAAAACATCAGTCAGAGGAGGAACTGCAAAAAAGCAGTAGGAAGAAAAAAAAATAGAAGCCCTTCAAAGTCAGTTCCTCAAGGTTTGAAGGAACATGGCCTTAATTTCATCAACTGTGAAAACCCATTAGCATCTTACTAAAGTCCGTTTCAGCTATTCATCTGGAGGATATTTTATGCAAAATTACAGCCACATCTTAAAAGCTGCTGCCGCAGAAAAAGAATTAAAAAAAAAAAAAAAGAAGATTAACAACCACAACTGAAACTCCCTTCCTGTGGTGGCCACCTCCTGGGGCAGAGTGAAGATGGCAGCAGGGACAACAGCATGGAGTGACCCAAGGGAAGGTACAAGAGATGCAAGGGGCCCCTTGCCAGCTTTGGAGGAATCAAATCTAGAGCAAAGCTTGACCTTGTGGATGCTAAGTTCCCAGCCTGGTTGCACCCGTGGGCCCCCACAGCACCAAAAACATGTGGGGAGGGGGCTTTCCCAGGGTGATGGCCCAATGCCAAGACAGATGCACAAGCCTTTTCCTTCTCCCCACCAGCCTGCAGGAGAATCTGGGGAGAATCCTTGGCTTTCTCTCCCCCCTCCAAAACACCACAGCTGTTTATTTAACAAGCCCTAGCTCTGCCACGGCAGGGAAATTAGAAGGCAAGAAGCTCTCTGCTGTGGCCTCTGATTAACAAAATATATTATTAGCATCCCAAAGTGAGCTTTGCCAGTGCCTAAAAATACGAGCCAGCAGTGACTCAGCAAAGCTGTAGCTGATTTTTTTTCCCCCTCCCCACCTCATTTCCCAGGTAGTAGCATCTTGGGGCATGCATACGCGCACGGTCCTGGCTCCCAGGATGCTGCACAGGTCGTCATGGAAACCCCACGCTGCCAAAAATCATCCCTGCTCCAGGAAAATCCCGCATTTATATTTTCCCCCCCCAAACCTGGCCAGGGATGCCCCAAGCAGATGTGGGACCAGGCTGTGGGATAAGTTGGCAGCACAAGAACCAGGAAAATGGGGCATTAGGCTTTTTTTAAAAGCTATTCATGGTCTTTAAAACCACCTGTGCAGCAGAGAAGATTCTCTGTTGTCTTGTATGAGACTGTGTGCGGCATCTGGCACCCAGTCCACGGGCTAAGCCATAGCCAGGGTGTAATATCTGGCCTCATATTTTTCTAACTAGCAAGGTTACCTGGGCAAGAGCAATCAAGGGAGATGATATGAAAAAGCACATTATCACATGAGTTTCTCGCCCTTGGGAAGCTCTGTCTATCACCAAAATGATACTGCTTTGAAACAAAGCAGACTTAACACATTTCCCCCCACCCCCCCAAAAAAAATATACACACCAGTAATATTTGGGGTTTCTAGCATCCTTTCGTACATTCATATTAGTGGACTCACCCAGCCCCAAGGCACAAAACCCTTCTGCTTTTATTGAGTTTAAAGGATTTCCATTTGCAAGTTCCCTATGCTAAGCTGGGCCCAGGAGCAGAGACAGAGTTTTCCAGGGAAAAAAAAATAAAAATATATATTTCAGCCCCCCAAAACCCAAGAAGGCTTGGCAGCCCCCAAATTTCCATGCCTCTGTCCAAGTTTCAGAGGGCTGTTTGTGCCTGGAGAATGCCAGCACTGTTTTGCTGCCGCATGTAAATAAGCCGCTGCCATGGAAAAAGAGATTTGCATTCGGAAACTCCCTGCGATTTTGCTGTTCCGTTCCCGTTGCAACAAAATAAAGACTTAGATTGAAAGCAAATTTGATAGAAATTTCTGTTTTGGCTAACCAATGAATCACAATCCTCCTGGAGCAAGCACCACAGGGATGGGCAAGACTGGCTGAGATGGGAGCAACAACTAACTCTGTTAATATTTCCAAGTAGGTAGCAACACGTCAGTGAAAGGAGAAAGAGGTCATGACCAAAACAAGTGAAGTTTGTCCCTCATCCCAAGTCCTGCCCCAGAAGCAGTCCCAACCCCACAGCCAGCTCTGCAGCAGCCTCCAGGGTCCAGAAGGTCCCTTAATTAATTATTTATCATTGCACACCATAAATCATGAAGAATTTGAAACAGAAACCTTCCTATATAACACAAACAAGGTCACCTTTCCCCTGTGAGGGCTCAGCTTTCACGTTCTTGGGTTCAACACCAAGATGCCAGCCCAGCAGGAAAAGATGCTGTAATTACATCCAGCCCTCGTGATTGTCACATACAGCAACCAGAGTCTCTGTTTCCCCATCCTAGCACCACAATGATCCAAATAAGCAAGGAAATAAGCAGGATCTGGGGCAAAGGTATTGGGGAATATAAAAATAAATAAATAAAATCCTTAAATCCAAGTTATCTCAGCAAGCATTGCTGTGGCTGCATTTTGCCAGGACCTCTGGTCCCAGGGGATGCTCAGCTGGCTCCTGCAGACTGTAAATCTCACTTTGGTTTTGGAGACCCCCTAAATCATTTCAGGTCTTCAAAGCTGAAAAGGCAGCACATCCTTAAACCAAATTATTTTCTCCTGATTTATAGTCTTCTCTCCAGCCTGGGCACACCAGAGCATCTCTGAGGCCTCAGCAGTCCAGCTCAGTCCCCATAGAACTACAGAAGAGGGATGAGAGCCAGAAACTTGGATAAGGTCATGGACAAGGCTTTTGAAAATGTAAATGAAGCCCAAGAAGTTGGCCTAATCCTGCAGACAGGCACTCTACAACACACAGAAATGAGATTAGCACAAGGTCCCCTTGGAGCAGGTCAGGTCCATCTGCTTGGTATTCTCCTTGCGGAGGGTCTCCCTGAGGACAGAACGGAGCCCAGAGCTCCCAAGGACATCTCCTGCCCCAGCATCATCTTACTCTGGTGTAATCATCCTGGCAGGTGTCAAATGGGGAGAGAGAGAGAGAGAAAGAAAGAAATAAAAAAATCTTTCTTTCAAAAAAGGCAGTTTTGGGCCAAATCAGCATTTCATTCACAGAACATCACTGCTGATGCTGCATCCCTCGAAGGGAAAGGAAAGTGCAAGGGAAGCTGGAAAACCCTTTTCCAAAGCTTTGGGGAAAGGCTTATTTTTTCTTTCAGCATTTATTTGGGTAGAGTTGTTTGGATTTTATTTTTTTTTTTTTTAAAAAAAAAAAGCAGCTGGAAAAATCTGCCTTGCTATCGAGCTCCAGCACTGGCCCACAGCCCTTGGCCTGCTGCTGGGGCTTTTCCAAACCCAGCCTTGCTGTACCTCCCCAGTTGTCCCAGCTGGGCAGCCCGGGAGGAGCACAAAGCTTGATGAGCCACACTTCAAATCAGCAATTTTATAAAAGATTTCCACTTAAAACACAGTACATCAAACAGGAGAGCCATGCACATGCTTTAACGCTTGACCGCAGCAGATGTTTTCTAGGGGCTCAAACCTAAGCCCAGGCTAAAGGACTAGAATAATTTTTATTCACCACATTCCTGGTGCCTTCTGCCGGCTGCTCACCAGCCTCCTTCCCTGCTCTCCTGGAGTACTTTCAAACCAAACACAGAAACCAAAGGGAAAATGAGGCACAGAGCACTGGTGTCATGCCACCTGCCAGCTCAGCAGG